>NW_014569558.1:44999-87884 GCF_001313835.1 Polistes canadensis | reverse complement strand
ATATATATATTATGAAATATATATATTAAGAATATATTATATTGTGAACGAATATATCATGAAATATATATATTAAGAATAAGAAAGTTATTATTTCTTACTTACTCTATCAATACATTATTTCTCAAATGCACACATATATTACTAAATTTCATACTTACACGATACAAAATTCACGTATATGAGACAATACAAACAAATTCTCTCTCTCTATCCCCTATACAAATATTTTTCTCTTCTATAACCATACAATAATCGCGTTATAATTTTCGTAAGAAGATATTAATAGAAAAAGAGTTAAAGAAAATGTAATTATAATGATATATAACTGTCATAAGTTTGGGTTAATAAGGTAGACGATCGTTGGAACGCACAATAAGGTTCATTCTCGGTCGAGTAACGTGCTCATTAGCACATTAGTAGGATCGGACATTCATTATCGATAGTTGTGTGTGTTTGTGTTTGTGTGTTTGTGCGTATAGATGTAAACGAGGAGGTTGGAACGTCGTGACGGTATATCACCGCTTTACAGCGTTCCCGATATCCGCGTTACAGAGCTTCTGCAATGCGTTTCACCGGCAATTGATTCTCTATCGTTCTGTCGACTCTGACTCGGTCACTATATATATATATATATATATATAAGTGTGTATATATATATATGTATATATGTGTCTCTATAGCAAGGTCTGGTACCAGTGAACGCACGTACTGAAACATCGACCGTATTTTCCAGAATCCCTTTACCCTTCACAGTACCACACCAATACCCATCTCTTCTTATCGTCCTCGTTTTTACCCTCGAGCGTTTTCCTTTCGATGTCCAGCCACGAAACGGGAAGGAAATGACGAGTACCGAATTCGTTGTACTGATAGTACTGTCCTGAACGCTATTTGATTTGGAAAGAAAAAAAAAAAGAGAGAAACAAATAACGAGGAAAATGGGGAGGGGGGGGGGGGAGTAAAAATGGATGCTTTAACCAGTGATATTTTCATAGAAATTCGAAATCGACTAATTAAGTTTTTCTGCGTTTATAGTACGTTTATTTTTGTATTTTTTTCTTTTTTTTCTTTTGTCGGTGATTTTTGTTTATTTCGATTTTGTTTTGTTATCAAGTTGAATCAGAAAAAGTTTGGCATGATTATTGCCACAGGGAATTGTCTATTTGATTTAAAATAGTTAAAGGTAACGTTCCAACGAGTTATGGGTATTCAGAATAATATACGTTCGAATAAAACAAATTAGCTTTTTCGAATTGTTTTTCGCACGTTTTACTTTTCGTTTATTTTTCTTCTTTTTTTTTTCTTTTTTTTTTTTTTTTTTTTTTTTTTTTTTTTTTTTTTTTTTTTTTGTATTATTGAGTTGCATCGTTTTATTGGGGAAAAAATGAATATTTTTAAATGTTTCGAGATTAATTTGAGGGATTAATTCGTTGATATTATTTCGCACGTTTCTTTACTTTTGTTTTTGTATCGGGGGTATTTGGGGAAAAAAAAAAGTTCGTTTGGATTGCCCGAGGGTTGGTCATTTGATCAAAAAAAAAAAATGAAAAAAAAAAAAAAAAAAAAAAAAGCAAATTATTAAAATAAATGATAGATCGAGATAAATTGGAAAGATTAATTAAATGACATTATTCCGCACGTTATTTTACTTTTGTTTTTATATCGATTTGCGTTGAGAAAGGTTCATGTCAGGGTTGCTTCGGGATTATGTCATTTCATTTTTTTTAACAAAAAAGAAAAGAAAAAAGAATATTCAAATGAATGATATTTCAAAATAAATTCCAACGATTAATTCGTTGACATGATTTCACATATTTTTGTATTAAATTGATAGGAAAATTCATCAGGATTGTAAAAGAGTAAGCCATTCGATTTGAAAGACAAGAGAAATGAAATAAAATTAAAACGATAAATATTTTCAAATCAAAATTTATCATTTTTTTTTTTTATTATAAATATAGATTACAATACGATGTGATATATGTTAAACATTCTTATATATATTTATTTATTTCATTACTTTCAAATTATATTAATTCTATCCGAGAAAATATATTTATTTATAATGAAAAATATTTCATTGAATTTGTATATATACAATTGAAGATATATAAGATAATCGATAGAAAAAAAGCTTTTTTAGCGCGAACAATAATAAATATCCATCAATCTTGATTTGACCAACGAGTTAATTGATTTTTCTTGTATTTTCTTTGAAACTTGGGAAAATGATTCCATTGGATGAAACGAAATATACGATTCGCGGCACGCTTCTCAAACGTCCGCCTTCTTCTAATCAAAGGGACTTTCGTAGGAGAGCCCTTTCGAACACGGAAGCGTCACGGTGCAGGAAAACGTGAGCGGTTGAGTGTATATATAAGTCTTTCTTTCTCTTTTTCATCCTATTCCCATCTCTCTCTCTCTCTTACTCGTACAAATACATACACACGTACGCACACATACAACACACTTTTTCTTTCTTTCCACCTTACTCTCTCTCTCTCTCTCTCTCTCTCACACACACTTTTTCTTTCCACCCACCCACTCCCCTCTTTTATCATCTTATCTTCCCTCTCTCTCTTATCCATTCCCCCCCCCATTCTTTCTTTTCTTAAAATGGCACTGACCTATAAGTCAAGATAAAGAAAAAGATAGATAGAGATAAAAAATATGAGAAATATTCAAACCGGAATGAAAAGGGAGATATGTAGGATGTCCCCAAATCGGAGGGGGGAGGTGACTCGTCATCGAACGGACGAATGCAATATTTACGGGTCGCTGAAGCAACGATCGACGTTTTCTATCCACGATCTGTATTCGACGTCTTCTACTACTCTCCTCTCCTCCCCTCTCATCCCCACTCATCATCCTTGTCCTGCCCTCGTTCGTTCACGTGATGGCGACGCCAGCACCCATTCCTCCTCCTCGTCAATTCTTATCCGGGACTTTTCAGCAATTTTTTTTTCCCTACGTGGTGTATCAGAAATAAACAGAGTTGGGTGGGTTTTAGGGCAATATGTGTAATACTTTGATGTATATATTGTATATATATATATATATATAGAGAGAGAGAGAGAGAGAGAGAGAGATTCATCCTGATACTTTATATCGACATTTTAACAGTGACGTCATAGAATAATGCCTTACTTTTCTTCTCTTGTTCTTATTCTTTGTTCCTTTCGTGTTCTTTCTTTTTTTTTTTGTTAGGGGATGAAAGTAGCCGAAGAGACAATTTGGGTGACAACGAAAACGTTTTAGTATCGTATTTTCTTTTTCTAGATACACGTAAGGGATATAAATATACCTATATATATATATATGTTTTCACTTTAAATTATTTATTATTTATTGGTATTTTGAGAGACGATTTTTATAAATTGTTTTTTTCTTCTAGTATTCTTTTATTTTACTTTTTATTCTTTACTTTTCTTTTTTTTTGTTTATTGTAATTATACAAAATTTTATTTAGAAAAAGAATATAAAATAGGATTTGTTACTAGGAAATATATAATTTTGGTATACTATTATTGTAAGTAATATTTATTTTTATATTTATGATATACAAATGAGATAAATTTACATTTATCTCATCGATCATTGGTCGGTAATCAGTGATCATTGATTTATAGCATTTAAATTGATTGTCCCTTTATTAATTATACGATAAATTTATCATAATAATACAATAAAAAAAAATGACGAAGATAATGTATGCGACTAATTTGTAAGAGAACGTTTTAATATCGTATGACTTTGATTAGAATTTATTTTTAAAATACACATGAGAAAGACGAACATAAATCTATTTGATCGATCATTGATCATCAATCAATATTTATATCATTGAGAAAACGATCATTTACAATGTCATAAAATTAATCGATCGTTTCATCGAAGTAATTTAACCAACAAAAAGACAAAGAACAATTTCAATGATAATAAAAATACATTTATTATTAAATATCATACGATTACTTATAGTTTTTTTTTTCTTTTAATCATACATAAACGAAATGAAGATAAATTTATTTTTTATTGATAACGCGAATCAATATTATTATTAGTAACATTTCTCAATAAATTAATGTCGTAACTATAAAATAATTCGACCGATTAATCGAAGTAATTAAAATCTAGAACGTGTAATACGGGACTTACGCAAATTAGAGACAAAGGTGAAGTAAATTTTACGAACGCATTAGATTTTGTTTTAGCACTACTCCAATTCGGAGCCGGTTTTATGGACTTGGCAGAGGAACCACTCCTCTCTGCGCGCGTGAACTCCCACATACACATCTGCATAGATAGAATATCGTAGGAACAAAGGGCCAAATGCGCGATACTTTATGTTCTACCTATCTCTCTCTTCCCCCTCTCTCTCCTTCTCTCTTACTCTATGTGGTCTTCTAATCTATAACTTGGCAACTTGGCCATCGAAAGGTTGTACCGTAATGAACCTAGGATTCATTCGTAGTGGTTTGTGAGACACGATTTTGCTGACCGCCTTCTATCTCTCTCTCTCTCTTTCTCTTTCTCATTGTTCCGAATAAATTAATTAAAAAAAAGAAAAAAAAAAAAAAAAAAATAAGGCAATGTAGATAAAATTAACAAAAATATGCAGATTTTGCGTTTCTCTAATTTTTGGATTAATTCATGCGCGTATTTCTATATTCATAATTTAAAAAATGTGTTTAAATTTAAACATAACTCAGTAGAATAGAATTAAGCGAAAAATAAATTAAACTAATACCCCTTTTTTGACACGTTTACGCGTAGTTGGAATTTATATGATTGTCTGTGTGTTTATCTGTTCGTGTGTTCGTATCCACGCGCTAGCACGTGACAAGGAAATCCGATCGTTAAGCGCAGGTCGTTCGCTAATGTCATCCAAGAGGAAAAGAAAACTACATTCCTGCAGTGTGTGCTTAATTTGCTCTCCGTTTTCATCTACGTGCACGTTCTTCTTTTCTTTATTCCTTTCTTTATTTATTTTCTTCCTTTTTTTTTCTTCCTTTCTCGTCATTTTCTTTTTTTTTTTTTTTTTTTTTTCGGGCTACACCTTCGCTAACCCACCACCTTCTTCTTCTTTATGGCGACTTTTGAACTTAGGCCGAGGAAAACTTAATTCCTCTCGCCACACCTGCCACCCTTCTTTACTATTTCCTTTCTCTCTTTTTCCTTGTTTCTTTCTCACTTTAAGAGATTTCACTTTTCTGCTTAGAACACGACAGATTTATTAGTTTCTTTAGGTCGTTAGTAGTTGGTAAAAAGAAAGAAAAGAAAAAAAAAAGTATTACTTTTTCGCTGGTTTAAGCGAGCTGACACCGGATTCGTGATCGACGATCCATCCAATTTCATGAATCCAATCGCATATCGTGTTGCAGGGAAAAAAGTAGGAAGGAAACCGTACCGAGTAATATAATGGAAATTTTTCTGAGGACTAGAAAAATGTTCAAAGAGAGAGAAAGAATAATAGAATGATATATCTCGAAAGACATTGTCTTCTAAATTTTACGAATGTTATTGACGTTTAAATGGAACCGTGTATTTTTCACTGACCTTTCACTGAAAGCTAAAGAGAGAGAGAGAGAGAGAGAGAGAGAGAGAGATATTGAAAGACGAATTTAGTAGCTTTTTATACTAAACGTGACCTTATTCGATGACCCTTCATTTGATTCTCTCTCTCTCTCTCTCTCTCTCTCTCTCTCTCTCTGTATAAATTTATTTTAAAAACTAAGAAATACAATAGAATATCCAATTTCCGAATATCTAATATTTAAACGTTTTACTACAGTAGATTACTGTATAACGCAATTAATAAGTTACCCATTTTATGGATTCGCGTTGTATGAATTATTTTTTCGTTTTATATGGCGTGAATAGGTTTTTTTTTTTTTTTTAATTTTTCTTAATATAATTTACAATAATCTCATGAAAACGTATATAATAGTTATAAATATTCATTAATATTGATATTAATTTTTATGCAAATTATTATTGATAAAACGCAGTGTGTTTAAAAATAAACAAAAAATATGAAAAAAACCGGAACAATATTACGTAACAGAACAAAATTATTAGAGACGAAGACAACAACGTATTGATCAAAGTGTTAAAATGAAATGAAAATGATTAATATTATATCATACGAAAATAAATTCAAAACAGTTATGTCTAACAATTAATTCGTATACTTTAGATTTCATAAAATAATACAATCTTGTTTGATCGCATTATAACACAATACTACGATTAAAAAATAATTATTCCTATTCGAAGATTATAGATAATAAATATTTTTCATTGTAGATATATATTATTTTTGTGTAATATAAAATTTACACATATCGATTTAAAATCGATGATCGATGTACTTACTTTTGTCTATTAAAAAGTTCTTATTATTTAATCAACGTCTCATTTAATCGATGTTCATTCTATCGTATCGCGAAGGAAAATACCATAATCTAAAGAGGAAAACGAAGAAGGAATAGAAAGAGGAGGAGTATTTTATTGGCATCGATGTTCTTGGAATATCGCTCGTTAACGTTCCATTAGTCGAAAGAGTATAAGTGCTATTTTCTCTCTCTCTCTCTTTCCACCCTCCCTTTCTCTTTCCCTTTATTTCTTTCTCTTTTTCTCATATCATCATCAAGCATCTTTTCGTGAGAGTGATTTTATACCCGAGTATCGTTCTTTACGACTTTCTTATGGAATCGTTGCCCGTTCATCCTCTCTCATCGCAGTCAAGGTTTTAAGGGAAAAATTCGTAAGCCAGGGGGTAAACGCCTTCCAGAGTTTCTTTACGACGAGTCGCGAACTACTTAGGCTGTAGAAAACTTAATTTCCTACCCTTTCTCTTTCTTTCTTTATTTCATTCTCWCTCTCTCTCTCTCTCTCTCTCTCTCTCTCACTTTTTCTTCTCATTCTCCTAAGGAAAGTGGTACGAACGGTCGAGGTAGCCCCTTAAAGCGTTCTCTTCCTCTTCTCCCTCTTCTTCTTCTTCTTCTTCTTCTTCTTCTTATATAGAACTTTATGCCAACGTCGCCTAAGGCGGTTCTCATCTCTAATTTCGACCTTTAAAGCGTCATCGCAGTAAGTGTAACCCCCCCCATCCGCCCCCACCCCACCCCGTTCTCTTTAAAGAGCCAGTGAAGATCTTCTTCCTGTATTTTCTCTCTCTCTCTTTCTTCCAGCCGAATATACTTTCCTATTTATCTATCTCTTTCTACCAAACCAACCTACCTACCTGCTTACCTACCTTCTTACCTATCTATCTTTAGTACCTACGCGTATGAAGTTTTTATCGACTTACTACGAAACTCAACCGAAACGCGAGGGAGCGAGCTCTTTTAGTCGTTATTAGCGCTTTATTAATTTTCTTTGCACTTGAATTTTCTTTCAAGGTACTACGCCATCTTTACATTTTCTCTATTTCTTTGGATATCTATTTATGTATCAAAAATTATATTATAGTTGCGAATAAATAAGGTAAAAAGGTTGTTAATTCGAGTCGTTATCAATAAGGAAATAATCTGTTTGATTTTATGTGTGTGTGTGTGTATATATATAAGAAATATTTGTAGTTTCTTTTACTTTTACTTACTTTTTTTTGTTAATATTAATTTCATTTATTTTAATGACTTTTGTAAGATTTATTATGTATTTTTTATTTAATTTTTTAATTTATTTATTTAGTATTTAATAATGTTTAATAAGGTCTCATTTTTGATATAATGAGATGAGATAGAATAAAATAGTAAGTATCTACAATCTAAATTAATAATTAATTAACTCGTTGTGTTATATGTGTTACTTTAAACGTTTTACTTAAAGAAAATATCATCGTACTTAATTCTTCGTCTTTTTTCACACATTAACACTTGTCGTAAGAACAATACAATATCTTTTATACTAATCATCCCCCTCTATCGTTTTTCGTCATTTCCTTGAATTCTTTCTCGAAATTTCCCGATCATATCAAATCTAAGTTTTTCTTGTACTTTCGGATCAGAAATGTTCAGGAGAATTCGGTACAACGAAACTAATATTAGGTGACAGATTCAAAAACGTCGTTATTGATATAATACACACATCTATACATATACACCTATCTTTACTT
Source organism: Polistes canadensis (assembly GCF_001313835.1). NCBI lineage: Eukaryota > Metazoa > Arthropoda > Insecta > Hymenoptera > Vespidae > Polistes > Polistes canadensis. The sequence goes on along the minus strand of NW_014569558.1, from coordinate 79,759 downwards.
ATGTATCTACCTTTACTTATAACTCTGTTTCTATATCCATCTCACGTTCTTACAAATCTCATCTTTGGCAAATCGTGTTACCCATCTTTGCTTCGTCGAATCTTATAAAAAATGAACAAGTAAACGCACATCTGTGATGATGGTAAATTATACGTTGAAACGTAGAATATATATATGTATGTGTATGTATGTGCACGCGCGTGTGTCTATAAATGTATATATATAAAACTTCCTAATTTAAAATTCCATTATTTTGTTGATTCGAAAACGCGTGATAAAAGTTGGGGCCGAGGTGTAGCGTTTCCTTATAGGAGAAAGAGAGAGAGAGAGAGAGAGAGAGAGAGAGAGAGAGAGAGAGAGAGAAAACACTCATTTTCCAACGTTGAAACTTTATTTTTCAACGAACACTGCTTACGCATTCGAAATATTTCTTCGTTACGACACTACACGTTATTCTGTCACGCATCTTGTTCGTATGTAATATCCGACAATGCCGTTACTACTACTGGTGTGTTCTCCTGCTGCAGGTTTTTCATTCATTGTAAAATAGAAAATGATAGCAAGACGAATAGAATGTTTCGGACTTTGTTATGGATCAAGATTACCTAAAAGTAACATTCCAAATTTCTTTTTCTTTTTTTTCCTTCCGTATTACCTATTTGTATTTGCTATTTTGAGAAGAAAGTATTTGTGTGTACTAAAAATAAAATGAAAATAGTGTATTATATACGATTAGGATTTTATTTATATAATTTTGTCATTTTATATTAAACTATCTTTCGAAAAAAAGTTTCATTTTCTTCTTATTATTTCAGTCGACTATTACGTTTATTCTTTTAATTTTTTCTCTTGTTTTTTTGTTGTTGTTCGTCGAATAAGTTACGATAAAAAGAAGAAAACAAAGAGAAATAAACCAGAAAGAATAAAGTTCGAGATAGTGGGAAAACGTTTTATCGTCACGTTTCTTTCATTCAAAGTTACTCGAAAGGATTGCAAGGTGCAACCCTCTTTAATCTCACGATATTAACTATTTGTTATATTATCATCCAAGAGGCTTCGTCATTTTTGTAAAGCACGAACTGGCCATGTTTTTGGAAGAAGATTTGCGAGTCTAACGAAAACTTTTCCCATTGTTAGTTTTCCTTTTGCCATTCTCTTTCTCATTCTCATTTAACTCGTTCTCTCGTTTCTTCAACCAACAGAGTTTTCTTTTACAATTTTAAAGAAGCAACTCTTGGAAATGATCTTCCGAGTAGTTGTTGTAATTTTTTTATTACCCTCTTCTCGCTCGTTTAATAAGAAGGAGGTTCATTAGCTGTTAGAGTAGATCTTTTCTCACAGACGATTACATTTTTTCTTTACTTTCCATCGATTATAATATATAATAAAAGTTAAATCTTTGAAATATCTTCGAATCGTTTTATTTTTTGATAATACAAAAAAAAAAAACCAATCCTTTTTTTATCTACCAATTAGTAAAATCCAACGCGTAATTGAAGTCATTTATCGGCACGTCGAAATTTCTATACATTTAATTTAATTATTTTCCTTCAATACGACGTAAACATTATGTTTCATAATTTTTCTCTCTTTGGTGATCGAATAAAAATTCTTGAAAATAATCCATAAAATATCTAGTATTTTATTAATCGTTCATTTTTATTTCAAGATCGATATTCGTTCGTATAAATTCGTTTATAATACTCACAAACCAAAATTTCAACTATAAAGAATTAACGAATGTTATATAGAACTTCGTATTAGATATAAAAAAAACTAAAAGTCATTTAAAATTCATTCCTATATTACGATAATATTGCTTTCACAATTCATAAAAAAAAAAAGAAATAATCTTAAATGATATCGTGTCATAAAAATATCAGAGATTAAATGAAGATTTTTATAAGAAAATAAAAGAAAAAGAAAAAAAAGAGAGAGAGAGAAAGAATAAAATTGGGGATCAAACGAGACAAGATTGGCAGACGAAGGAAAAAGAAAATGGCTTGGGGGTGGTGATGAGGGTGAAACTTGGTGGTGGATAGATGGTGGGAAGGGAAAGGTTTTTCAAACGCTTCTCTCGAGTCAGTCGATACACGTCCGTCCATGTTTTACTTTATTTCTCTTTTTTTTTTATTATGTTTTCCTTTCTCTCCTTCACAGAATCTTGTGCTTTATCTTTTTCTCTATTCCACTAACCTTATATACCTCCTGCATCTAACAACGTCGACTCACGGCTGATAACGAGCGAGTACATAGCTAGAATCGCTTCAACCGAGCGTGCGATAACTACCGTGTGCACACTCGTTACATTCGATTCAATTTCGTCAGTCGATGTGTACGTTTACTCGATCGAAGGAAGGGCAAAGTCAGTAATAGTAATGGTAGTAGTAATAGCAGTCGGTGGAATGAATTTTCACGTGTGTAGGAAACGAAGAGAAAGAGAGAAACATTTGCTTTCGTACGTTCGTTCATTCATTTACTCGTACTTATTTTTTAATTTTTTTTTAGCAAGTAAACAAATTGATATCGATTATAAATTATAAATAGTTCTCTCTTTTTAATATATAAGTCTCAAAGAGAATTATAGACGGTTAATAAATCTAATGAACAATTTATTTTCAACTAGTTGTACGTTTCGTCCCTTACTGGGGACTTCATAAGCAACTAAACAATTTTTTTATTATGACTTGTTAATAAATATAAAACATTACAATAAATTCTCATTTTTTACCTTGATCATTTACAATTCACGTGTCAATACATATTATCTTTTTTACAGAGTCATACATTTCAATAAAACTTAACATATTACAATACAATTTTGATCCTAAAACACCTTATCTTATTACACGTAATCATATACTGATTCTATCTAGACTAGTGTTTAATAATCTAGGTATCTTCAGTATTATGATGTCCTTTATTTGTGTGTCCTGTTATGATATAATATTTTTAATATTTCTTTTCTTTAACGGTCTGATTTGTTTTTTCGTGATCATTTACACGAAATATATTTGGCATCGTATCGAGTACACCTATAAACGTGTCTATCTATCTATAGACTTTTCGTGGATATGCATATTTTACTTCGGCTACGTTAATCTCTCTTGTTTTATGTTTCGCGATACGCTAGTTCGATTCTGCGCAAAAGAGAGAGAGAAAGAGAGTGAGAGAGAGAGAGAGAGAGAGATAAAGGTAGGGGAATATCACCTATATTGTTAAAATTGTTGATCGCACGTTAATGTTTTGATAACAGCTTTCAAGTAAAATACATTTTTCGTATGAATACGATTACATTGTTTTACAAATATTACCATAGATATTTTACCCCCTCCCCCATCTTCCCCGATAGAATTTTAAATAGAAATAATGGAAGTCGTATCGATGATTCACATCAAATCTTTCTCTATCTATCTCTCTCTCTCTCTCTCTCTCTCTCTCTCTCTGGAGAATTTCAATTCCAAACTTTCGATGCATATATATACATACAAAGCGTAGATTTTAAAATACTACTATATAATGCGAATAAATTTGATAATACCAATGAGATTTTCGATGGTTTAATATGATCCATTCAAAGTACATTGAAATTTGCTGGGAAAGTAATAATGTAACTTCGATAATATCGAAAAATATGACGAGGTATTCTTAATCGATTCAAACAAAATTATTGTATAAATGATTATTTTGACATTTTACAATTCTCAGTATTATTATTGTTTTTAAACTCGAAGGAAATAAGCTTCAACTTAAATTTATAAATAAAAGAATACAAGATTATTCTTTATCTCTTCTCTTCTTTTTTTTTTTTTTCTTTCTTTCTTTCCCCTTCAACGTCGAGAATTTTTTATTTTACGAAATTTTACATTTTCCGAGGGTACTAGGTAGAAAGAAAGAAAGAAATAAAGAAATAATGAAAGAGAAAAGGATGGAAAAATAAATGCAGAAAAGTAAAGCAAAAAGAACGAGAGAGACAATCGTATACGTTTTCGTATCTTGTTTTTTTTTTTTCTTTTTTTTTTTTTTTATTATTTAGAGAGAAAAAAAACTTGAGCAAACTCCGAGATGCGTTATTAATCAAAAGAAAAAACTCTGTTTGAAAAACAGAGTTAAAATAGTGATAAATACACATACTCTACACGAGAAAAGAAAAAGATGAAAATGGAAAAACAAAATAAAAAAAAAACAAGAAGAAGAAGAAGAAGAAAATAGAAAACTATTATCAACGAGATGTGTTTGTGTAAATATGTATAATATATCAAGTATATAAAAATATGTATGTGAACGTCGTTTGACGAAAGAAAGAAGAACAATTATTTGTAAATATCACGGGGCGCGGGGCGGGGCGGGGCGGAGAGGGGGGGGGAGGGAATTCGAGTATCGCGAATAAATGCAGGAATATCGGAGAAGTTAAATAAATATCTGGTACATATTTTAGCGTGGTTCGAGGTGAAAGGTTGGAGTCGTTGAAAATATAGAGAAAAGGTGGATTGAGAATAAAGAGTAGGAAAAGAAAGGAGAAGAGGGGGGGGGTGGAGGAAATAGGAGTAGGAGGAAAAGTGAAATAGAGAGCTGATGTTGAAGAGGACTACTCGTCGTGCTTGAAAATTCCTTCTCTTTCTCTTTATCTTTCTTTCTTTCTCATTCCCACTCATTGTCAGTCAGTAGTAGGGTTGCCACTAGTAGTATAGCACACGCTCAATACTCAGATACTCGTTGCTCGGCCTTTTTCTGTATCTTTCTTTTCTCATTCCTTTTCTCTTTTCATTTTTTTTCTTCTCTTCCTTTTTCTATTTTTTTCTTTTTTTTCTTGTTGTCTTTTCTTTGGGTCCAGAAGCACTCAACAATTTTTCTACTCTCCCGCGTGTACACGCCAAAAGAAAGAAAGAAAAAAAAAATAGAAAAAAGAGAGAGAGAGACAGATGGATGAATAGAGAAAGAGGATGGACGTTGAACATAGTATATAGTTCGTTTCGGAGAACATCGGTGTTCGATCTGGCACCCTCTCTACCCTTCACCTAGTCACCCCTTTCTCCATTGACTCTAGCCAGGCACCCTGTGTTCTTCGTAACGATGGCAATCGACGATTTACGACGAGCTGTTAATGGGGGCGTCACTGACGTCTACGTGCAACTGTCTACCCCACTCTTTATTCCATACTTTTTCCCTCTCTCTCTTTCTCTTATACATATATACACAAATACTCGTCATTTCCATCTTGGGAAGGGTTCTCTCTCAAATGTTTACAATTAATTTTATTCGCTTGAGAAACGTTCTCGTTGTTACGTTTCTCTAACGTACTTTATATACCTATTACTATTCTCTCTCTCTCTCTCTCTCTCTTTATCTGTTTAGCTAGTTATATTTATATACGTGTGTATATATGTATGTATATGTATGGTTCCTTTGTTCGTAATTTAAACCGCGGTTTAACGTACAAAGGGAAGTCACGCGTTTCCACAGTACATCTTTCATCCCTTCCATTCCTCTACCTTATTCCCATTCTCTATCTCTCTTTCTCTTTCCTCCTTCTATCTATCTATCTATCTATCTATCTATCTATGTGTTTCTATCTTTAGTAGATATATAGTTCACAATATTACCACTAGTAATGCTTTTCGCAAACTTTCTTAAGCTCTTTGCAATCGGTCCCATTGAAACTTGATTTAATAAAAATGTTTAATAATCTATTTGAATACAAAAGGATTAATATAGTTATATGTTTTCAGAAGTATCATTTATTATATCATTTTTTGATGGGGTTTAACGATAAAATTAGTATAAGAAAATCGTCTCAAAGTATTAAAATATATTAAGATAAGATATTAAAAAATGGTAAACATTGTCAGAGTATATATTTTTTTGAATAATGTTTAACGTAATAACCAAGGAGTTTTAATAGGTAAAACATTTTTATCGATTTTAAAGTCGATTGAAAAGGCTATACATAAAGTGTTTGCCATGGTGTAACAAGAGTCAACGAGGAGGAGGAGGAGGATCGCTATGGATTCTCGTTCTAGTGTTATCCTCTTACATTTTGTATCAACTATCTCTTTTGCTCTTACACACGTCTCTTGGCACGTGCTTGTCCATTGAAGATTCAATGAGATTGGTAGTACGCATCATAGAATAACACGTTCGTCGATTGGTCCTTTTTTTACAGAAAGTATCTTTCAAGAGAAAGAAAGACAGAAAGAAAATGTGGAGATCATTATTTGCGTGATATTATGTGTCAAGAAGACTTGAACAAGTTAAAAGTTGTCTGTTTTATTTTAAATATCATCTTTTTGTTATAACAAGCTAAAAAGATTTTAATTTTTTTTAAACACCAAGTCTGCTTTTTTTTCTATTTCTTTTTTACTCTATTTACATGTTTCCTTTGATTAAAAAAATACATTTATTGTTTACAAAATATGAATGTTTATATTGATATTAGTTTTAACAGATGTCTGCAAAATGGTCGACACATTAAGCGTTAATTATGTTAATGGTATTTATGTATTCGTCATATTAGTTTGATATAAACGTAAGAGAGAGTTAGATATAGAAATAGATAGATAAAAAGAGAGATAGAGAAATAAGTAATAAGTATGATATCGTAAGAGAAACAGTATCATCGATGCTTTGAAGGAGAACGACTTTTATGATGGTTGAGCACCTTTAGGAAATTGGTTCCGCGAGCTAACTCCATACAGTTTCTCCAACTTTTATTCTCTCTGTGGGAGCTGGGACAGGAAAATAGCACAAGCCGAGAGTCTCGAGTCATTCTTTCTTTCTTTCTATCTTTCTTTCTTATCTCGGTAGACTTGCTACTGTTTCTTCTTCTTCCTCTTCTTCTTGGTCGTTTTTTTTTCTATTTCTTTTTTACTTCTCATTCTTTCTTACGCTCCTTCCTTTCTTCTTTTTCTTTCCTTTCAACGTCTCCGTTTTTTTTTTTTTTATATCAACACTCACCCTCTCCCCTCTCTCACCTTTTCAACCTTCCATCTACCTCTCTCTTTCTTTCTTTCTTTTTTTTTTTTTTTTCTTTCTCTCTCAGTGGGAGGTTTCCTCCATCGCTCTTTTACCTTCTCATCGGCGGATTTCGCGCAAATCCTCGAAAGTCGGGTCGACCAACCCGAAGAGAGATATCGATGATCCGATCGCCTAAGAGTACGTCCTTCTCCCTTTAGTTCCTTTACGTTGATTCCTTTGGAATCACTTTGACTGCTACGAGCTAACTTCTGTTCGTCGTTCTATTTCTACTACTCGTGTTTGTACTAGTATTCGTAGTTCTTACTCGTATTCCTCGGTTGCACTTTACTAACTTATCGTTTTACGCTTTATACGAATGTCTCTCGATGGAAAATATTCATATATTATAAATATACTGGGTGATTAAAAAAAAGAACAAAATGCAATAATTTATGAGAGTCACAAAAAATGAGCCGTTTATTTAGAAAGTGGCATATGTCACTTTTTTTTTTTTATTGAAAAATGAAAAGACACCGTTCAGTTGTAATTAGTGTTGCCATTAACTCGGTTTTTTTTGAAAAAGTGACTTTCAAAATGAACGGCTCAAATCTTGAATTAAACTTGAGATCTATAATCAATCATTTCGATATCTATTTTATTGTTTATAAGCGTTTGATATTGTTAGCGTATCTTTTGATAACATATTATTGAATGTATACACACACAATAATTTGCATGGAAATTAAATGAAATTAATTAGATATTTTAACGGATTAATTTATTATGATAATTAAGCTAATATTAATATTTAATGAAGATTACTTTGTGTATACGCCTTTATAATATGTATAAATCATAGATATACTGTTTTCCTTTTATTTCAATACAATTTTAATATCAACTGATCATAGATTGACGTAGACTTTCAAATATTCTTTGAATTAATATATTTTCATATATATATATATATATATTTCTTTGTATTATAATTCAATATGTGTATGCCGAGATACATTGTTACTATTATCGCGAACGCTTATAAATAACAAGAAATAATTTACATCGAAAAGAGATTGATTTTAATATACATGTGTTAATTAGACATTCATACTCTTGTCACTTTTGATAATTATTATAACCCTTTAAAATATCAGACTATACAAAATATTTTGTTTAATATCATTTCCTTTAAAATTCATTGCTACAAATTGTCAACTCGTTTAATTAAAAAGTCGTATTCATATCGATTGGTAAGAGGAATATGATTTGCAAAGAGTAAGAAAATGAGTGAGAGAGAAAGAGAGAGAGAGATAAAGGAGAATTAGTACGATAAACAGAGTAACTCGTCGTAAAAGATAAGACGATGAATAACCACCAAGACGAATGAGGAAATCTCTCGAAAATGGAACCATAAAAGTGACATTTAACTCATGGGAAAAGTTTTCAAATACGAAGACGTTCCCAGTGGCCAGCATTAGGTAATCATGAGACCGATAGTCTAACCATCTCTCTTTCTCTCTCTCTCTCTTTCCGATTTTCTATCACGAAAAACTTTCTCAAATGACTTCGATCCGATTTTCGCGACATATGTTTTTCATTTGTGCCGGAATTTCGCACGGGAATCAGAAGGAGACAATTCCTGTGGTGTGTTCGGTGTTACCTCGGATCGATTCGACAATCATCGAAAGTACCAAAGAAGCGAGTGCGAGAGAGAAAGAGAAATAGAGAGAGAGCGTGTGTGTGTGTGTGTGTGAGAGAGAATGAAATTTTCCGAGAGAAGAGTTTAAAGTGGATTAAATTTCTCTTTCGATTTAATCTCAGCGCGACGTCTTCTGTCTACGGTTGCCCTCTTCGGGATTTCTCAACCTATCATGTGGATTTCATTTTTGTGGTCACAAGAAATAAAAAAAAAAAAAAAGAAAGGGTTGCGCCGGGTAAAAGAAACGTACTATCGATTCAGAACTTTCAACGATTTGCTTAGGTAGTACAAAACTTGTTATTTATCTCTTTCTATCTTTCTAGTTTCATTACTTCTTTGATTTATTACAAACTCACATTTTGAAGGGTTTTTATTATGGAATAGAGTGTCAATGATAAAAGATAGATGAAGAAAGAAAAAAAAAATGGTTTAAGAGGATTGCATTCTGTTCAGCTTTTATCGCGAATTCGTATCACAGGTGATGACGTTAAAATCGTTAGGTTATTTGATAGGGATAAAGGAAGCTCCGGTAACTGCGTGCTTTGCTTGAATTCGTGGTCCATAGAGAAAGAGAAAGAGAAAGAGAGAGAGAGAAAATAAGTTAGTACGTGTGTGTGTGTGTGTGAGAGAGAGAGAGAGAAAGACTCTCAGAAGTATAATTGAATTGGTGGCAAATGTGCGATATCGGAACGTTGTTAACTGTCTCTAAAACTGATTTAATGGTCGTATAAGAACTCTATGAAATATATGATGAATGATAGAAAGATGTAAGTTAAAAAGAAGAACACAAATTAATAGGATGATGCTAAAAGCAATTCTTTCTCTCACGATTTTATTTTTATCAACGATCAACTATAACGAGTCAATTTTAATGATCATTTTTATCATAGAGAGCTTCTTTTTTTTGTTATTTTTTTCTTCTCAATCGAACGAAAAAGTTAGCCGATTAAATTTGTTGACGATAAAATTAGCGTTGAGAAATAGTTTGTTTGATGGGATCGATAGAAATAAATATTTCGAGTATAGCGTATTTTTGTCGTCATATTAATCATTTAGTTTTTTCTCGATCGTTATTTTTGTCTTCTTCTTTATTTTCTTTTTCTTTTTAATATCTAGTTTTCCGATCGCTTATTTATCTTCTTAAAGTGTAACATTTTCGTCGTCATAGTCGCCATCCTCTCGTTATGCTTCTTCTAAGTTTTTTCTTTTCAGTTTTTGGCGATACCCAAAGTTGAGCTTTCGACAAGTCTCGGAAATAATCTCGAACCACTCTTCCTCGTTCAAACTTTCGAAAACCATCTAGTGGAAGAGAATTCGAAGGACGAGCAGTCGAGTGTCAAATACTTTGGAGAACGATACCAAGACAAATCTTTACTTTTCTTGAATGACTCATCTTCCTTTAAATAATATATATATCTTTTATTTTTCGATCCTGTATAAATATTTCTTCATGCATTTATCTCATACATAATATATTGGAAGACTAATGAGAAACGGGACACCTGAATATCTTCTTTCTCAACAATTTTATGAAGATATTATAAAGGAAGAAGTTGCATTATTAAGATTTCTCATAATATTATTTTTTTTAAACGAAATTTCATGATCATCGAAATGTTAATACTTAACGAGATATTTGACAGTAAATTAAAAATATTTTAACCCATTCAAGCATAAGAAACAATGATATTTTGGATGATAAAGTGAATCGCGTAAAATATATCAGTTGATATATTTTATAAAAAAAAAAAGAAATAGTAAAATTTTTCTGCTAATTTTAATGGTAAGAAATATCTACTTAAAAATGTATTGGTATTAATGTTATTAATAGATTAAAATAATATTTATGTTAATTACTTCAAAATATATATACCGTGTAAATGCATATTATAATATCACGTTAGCAAATGAAAATTAATCGACGAAATGAAAATGAACGTTAGATTAATTTGAAAGTAAATATTTATATTTCTTTCATACTCGAATAAAATTTCATTCACATATTACGAAACACTTTGAATAATTTTTAAGCTAATATAAGAGTTAAAAATATAGAGGAAGTGTGCCCGTTTTATTTCAATATAAATAAAGATAATAATTTATAATTTAAAAGGATAAATTTTAAATCAATTAAATTGAAAAAGATCGTTGAATTTGTTTCAAACAAATGTTTACTATATACATTTCGTTTTTCGAGGTGCACATTTCATTCATATATTATTAAACACATTTAATTATTATTACGTTTAATAAGTCAAAAATGATAATACACGCTCACAAATATTATATATATATATATATATATTATAATATTTCGTATTTCGTGTTTCTCACGCTTGAGAGAACACTTGACGAGATATATAGAAGGACCAGATATTATTATATATATATCTATATACGAATACATATACATATATATAATAGACGAAAAACCGCATAAAGTTGAAGTTCACGCGAGTTAATTACAAGCCGCGGAAGTTTTTAAATCAGAAGTTTAGTCAGCCGACTAACACGTTCGCTCTGGGTTAATATTTCTTTCGTGAGAGATTTGGGAAAGATATAAGAGACCACACGAGTTATACGTCTCTCATTCAGTTAACATAATAAACTAAAATGAATGTCCACGAAACGGTGTTGTCCTTGTGCATGAGAATATATTATTTAGCATATATGTATGTATATATATTTAAATAAGTGTATACGAGTGTATTCATAGAAACAATGAATCATAAAAGTATTCGTAACACCTCATCGACAATTTTAAATAAATATATTAACTTGTAATGCAAACTTTTTTTCCAAATCTGTTTTATGATTATTAATAATATATATATAATTTATAAATATTATATATATGCGTACACATACACTAATATATATTAATAAATACACGAATATTATAGTCGCAATAAAATTGGTTTTAGTTGATCGTTAGTTTTATATTTCTCTTAGTTTTGCTCGATTTGTTACTAGGACAACTATTACTAGGAGACGATGAGATAGATATATACTTCGATTTGAGCTGGATAAAGTAAGTTTCGAGCGCGGATCGTAATCGCATTATCCTCGAAATACATTTCCTACGTGCGAGAGATGATATATATATATATATGAGATATGATAACGTGTCCTGTTTTATATGTCTTTTCAATAACGTGATACGAATTTATAGTAAATATCTTCTTCTTCTTTTTTTTTTTTTCGTGATAGATACAATTTAAATCAAATTTTAATCTGATCCATAATTTCTATTAATAATTGATCAATTATAATATTAATTCCTGAAAATACTTAATAGGAAACATTTTGATAGTTTTGATGTCACGATTTGATGGATCCAATCGGTAGAGATGGTGAAGACAAAGAGAGTTGAATATATCGTAGAGAAATTGGTGAAAGAAGAGAATACATCGAATAGAAAATTGATACTTTTTGGTCACTCGTAATAAATCCTATTTCGTGTATCATTGAACACCTAACATTCAACGAGAAATGACAGTACGAGTATTTAGGTACTGTAGATATGAAAGAGAGACAGATAAAACGAATTAAATAATCCGAGGAAATTCAAACACATGTGTATTATTAGTGAGTGTGTGTGTGGATCGATTAAATGCTCGCTTGTCTACTTGATATCGGACTTCAGATCGATCACTTTTAATGATTCGAGACTACCGAGTGAAAAACAAGCTTTAATTAATTCGATCGCTTTCGTCTCATGTAATTCTGCAAAATGTTGCTACGTACTATTTTCTTTTTTTTCCTCCTCCTTTTCCCTCTCTACCCCTCGTTCTTTATTTTTTTTCTTTCTTTCTATTTCCCCTTCCCCACCACCAACCTTTTTCTTCCTTTTATTTCTCTCATCGAGTCTACCATGGACACTCAAGCGAATTCGTTCGGGGTACTGATCGATCTCGTTAAAGTTAATAGCCGTCCTTCCTATACTTAAACGTTACTTAGACGATATACGATTCTCCGAGATCCTTTAGGAATCTCCTCCTCTTTCTCTTCTTCTTCTTCTTCTTCTTCTTCTTCTTTCGAGTTCCATCGAAGCGTAGATATCAAGGAGCAAGATCTATCCCAAACTCAAAGTTCTTTTTCTCGATCGGTAAGCCACGATTTATTATGCCCCATTTGCTCTAGATAAAAAAAAAAAAAAAAAAGAACAATCTTTGGAATTAACTTGGACAAAAAATATTTTCTTTTCTTCCCCTCTCCCCACTTGCTCCCCCCCTCAAAAAAAACATTTACGTTTGTCTTTATAAACGTTACTGGTCAAAGGTTTTATAATTCTTACGTGAATTCATAGAAACGGGATATTTATATAAACAATTATTAATGTCTTTTAAATAACCATGTGTGTCTTATATTTCGTAATATTAGTTTTTCTTTTTTTTTTTTTTTTTTACCAAGAAACGATATTTTTTTAAAATGATCTTTTTGTCAAAATAATTACTTTTTATTATTAACGATAGTTTTACATATATTCTATGTTTCATATTTCACGTAGTAATAAAAATACGTTCATTTAGAAATTGTTTTACATCATTTAGCGAATCTTTATAACATCCCCTTGATATATATATTAATTAATTTGACTTATTTATTATTATAATAGAACAGATTGGAGCAATTGAAACGAGTGAGAAGAAAAAAGTAAATCAAGAGTAAATTTTGTTAACAAGTGTGTGTGTGTGTGTTGATATATACATATACAATATATATCACGTATATGTATATAGGTGTAGCTACTTTGGGCAGAAACCGCATGAGGTCAACTTTGAATCGTGTTGGGGGATGCCAATTCAGCATTGGCCCCTTTCATCCAGCCCTGAAAAGTTACGCTAGCGCTTAATGGTACGCCTTTAGTACTCGTTGCTCCCGAATTATCACCTGCCTTTGATGAGCTACATAATTTAGTCAGCCGCCAAGCGGTCTTACGCTTGGTCAAAGGGGGCTTGCAAGTGGCTTAAACGGGATCGTTCGACTGTTCTCAGTGACGATCACCGAAGTATTTTGGCTGACGGTTCGTTATCGGTGAGTAACCCTTAAGATACGAGATGTAGACTAAGCGTTCTATGTAAACTAAATGATAAAGAGAGAGAGAGAGAGAGAGAGAGAGAGAGAGAAGAAGATCGTGAAATTTACGTGCTGATCAAATATTAAAATACCACTTGACTGTTATCATAGATGCTACAATTTTTATTATTAACAAGAAGGTATCATAGGGAATTTGGACATCAAAAAAAGAAGTAGAACTTAATTTTGATAAGTTGGACGTTTCGTCCCATTATTTATTCTTTTTTTGATTTCCAAATTCCCTATGATACCTTCTTATTAAGAATTTTATTTTTCCACGAGAGAAACAACTAATTTATTATTAACAATTTTTTTCTAAGATTAATTAATCTGTGTGCTTTTGACAACATTAAATGTAACATTAGTTATTTAATTTTTATAAAAAATAAAAAACAGATAAAGAATGGCAACTCGTGATCGTTGTTTATATTTCAAGTGATGTCTCATACCTCACTCTTATATATCAGTATTATTTTATAATTTTATATTTTTTATTAAAATAATTGTAGCTCGTATATAAAATGCGCGATGATAGATTTTTATTATTATAAAATAACATGTTAAACATATATAAAATGTTAAAATTTCTTAATCATGTTGAATTATTGATTAAATAATTAAGCAGTTTCTTATAATTAAAGGATGAAGAGACAATGAACGTGTTGATAGATAATCGAGGATCGATGGAAGATAATTACCTGGTCTTATCCTCGTACATAATACTACACAACAAAGAGGTGATCGTAGAATGAGGTAGGACGATTTATAGCATCGGATAACGTCGATAGTACGATAATATCAGTATGACAAGAGGAAGGTAATAGAACGATCACGCGTTTAATCATACCGATTAGGTGGTTCCCTAACGAAAGGATTATGTTAGGTATCAGTAAGAAAAGGATGAAGTAAGCGGATGTCGAGAGGGACAACTCTGTTTGGGATTTAAGACGCAAGAAGTAAGTTTACGGTGTCTGTTGATTCTGTCTACGGTTGTACTAGTGCAAGCATGCACTCACCCACGTCCACCTTCTACTTATCTACACTTACATACATACATATATAGACATACATAACACTCAACGCAATACAACGTTCGCAATAAGTTGGGATAAACGTTAAAGCGAAGATACACTGCTGTTGTTGTTGTTTACGTGCACGTTCGTTCACGTTGCCAGTGTTAGCGGGTGGTGATACGACGACTCCACCTGACTGTGCATGACAGGATGGGTCTCTCTTTTCTAAAATAAGATAGAGAGAGAGAGAGAGAGTGAGATAGAGAGAATAGTGGATAAAGATAAAGAGAGATGGAACTCTCGATATATCAGCGTCGCCCTTTAACCCCAAATAATTGTAGGACTCCTGGTGGCGTTGCACCATCCATACGAACATTCTGTTTCCCAGTTAGTTTCGAAATACATACTCGAAGCTACTACCACCATCACCACCACCAGTAATAGTAGTAACGCTTGTGGAGAGACGTTAAAATAATTCATTTGCGAGTTGGTACCACGTGTTTCGAGATTCTGACTATTCCACTTTTCGTGATAATAGTCACGAAAATACGGCACAGATATACGTCACGAATGGGTACTAGAAATGTTTTGTCGAATAGTTTCTATCTTTCTCTCTCTCTCTCTCTTTGTTTGTCTCTTTGTTTTTCTTTCTTTCGATGCGTTTTTTTATTTGTACATTTTGTTCGCGTAACATTAGATTTTCATTAAAAGTACCAAACGAATACAATTAAAAGTTTCGTTTTTTTAGATTAAAGAAATAACTATAAAAATTGTACCTAACGTTTTGTACATTTCTAAGAGAGAGAAAGAGAGACTCAATTGGACGAAATAGAACGATATCGTAGATTACTTTTTTCATTTGTAGAAAATAGGAAATAAATGTCGGATATAAAATCGAAGAATAATATAATAATTTCAATCCTTCTCTCGATTCGGTTCTTCTCGCGAATCTTTCGAAATCTCTGTTTTCTCCGTTCTCGTAACAGTAGCATTTTGGTCATATCCCATAGGACGAAATAGAATAGAAAGAGAGAGAGAGACAGAGACAGAGAGAAAAGGAGAGAATTACTCGACCGGATCGACTTTGGTTTTACGCGCATTGCCCACTATGCTATCCCGATTTTGTTCGATTCCGAAAAGAAACAACGTTGGGAAAACGTAGAACATCCGATAACTATACGATATCGTTTTATTCTTTTCTGAATCGTGATGAAAAATCAATATGAACGGCCATATATTGGCGTATTTACGAAACTCTTTATAACGTGCGAATAAAATTTTCAATGGCAACAAAAAAGAGAGATAATAATATAGTTATGTATAAGAGAAGAAAGAGAGAGAGAGAAAGTGAGAAAGAGGATAAATGAGAAGGCAAGATAGAAGTCTTCAGAAGTAATAGTAATAGCAATAGCTATTACGTAAAAAGCTATTTAACGCGAGAAAAGTATCGTTTCTTCTTTCATTCTTCTAGCATTGAACAAGGTAACAAAGATATCTCTTGTGCGTTGAACTTTCTTGACCATCGTGTAGAAAAACGATTAACTCTTAGCTTAATTGTACGATATCACGATAAAGGTTAGTGAAGTAAAAGCATAAATAGATGAACTTTTCTAAAGTAGGGTAAGATTGCTCAAATAGTATTCTATATAAAAGAGTAAGCTTTTTTAAGATTTTATATATAAACAAAAGATATTTATTTTTGTATTTTTCATAAGTTCATTAATTAATTTACATCAAATTATAAGATGATAATCATAAACTTAATTGTTAAAGTGTTATACTAACAATCTGATAATAACAAAAACTAATTATATGAACAAATATCGTTTACGTTATTGAACAATTAATTACCACTTTACGATATTAAATTTATAACTTCAAAGGTACGATTTAGAAAATGATACTACGACTTGAGTAATCTTACTTTACATATTTTTTCTAAAAATAAATATATCTACCAGAACAAGACAAGAAGTGGATAATATTACAAAATATAAAACAGATCTATTTAGTATAATATTATATAATGTATCTATATATATATATATACAGATATACTCTTTCATACCTTATATTTGTTAAGAAGAGATCCACTTTGTTTCGTATAAAATACAAGAGAGAGAGAGAGAGACAGGGTTTAGATTGTATATAATATATACATATATAAACACGTGCTTTCTCTCCTTTTATTTATGTTATGTAAATCGGTATAGAGCATAGAAGCTCGCGTTGTGTAGTAGTCTCGCAAAAACCTTTCCAAGGTTTAAAGAAAATCCAAAATCCGTCACGTTCAATGTGTATAAAGGTTATCTCGCTTTCGCTTAAACGTTACAGCTTGCGTTCCTTGCAACTATCTAGGATAACTAATGTATGTAGTAGAAGGAAGGGCTTGAGTGAGTTGCTTGCTTGCTTGCTTGCTAGAAAGAGAAAGAGAGATGGTGAGAAGTATAGTTTCTAGCTCACGTTATACGAATAGTGTCTGACAAGGAGAGAGAGTGGTTGAAAGAGTGGGTGAAAGGGAGAGAAAGAGAAAGAAACTTTGGTCAGCTTGAATGAACGAGCTGGTACTGGTTGGTAGTCCCATGGGAGAGACCGAAAGGGCACGGCCTGGACTAACCGAAATCCGCGAGGAGATTTTTCTAAGAGTTCCTGGAGGTGGAGCATTGGAGGAACGTTAAAATATATCTAGCTACCTTCCTAGGAGAGGCGAGCTAACGCGTAAGGGAAGACCGATGTAATGTTAATGTGTGCTAGAGAGAACTTCGCGAAAGATGCCCTTCGAGGATAAAACGATTTACTTGCCTTTCCCTGTGGATACGAGAGTGAATGATATAGGATACGATCTTTAGTTCTTGTTTTTTCTTCTTCTTCTTGTTCTTACCGATTGATGAGTGATCGGTAAAGTAAAGAAAGAGAGAGAGAGAGAGAGAGAGAGAGAGATAGACAGAAGTGAAAATTAATTAATTGGGAAATGAAAGTTTCTTTGTATTTTTTTTACTACGTCGTTTTAAGATCACGTAAGAATCTGATAATACTTGCGTGCATTTGAAAAGTAAAATGACGTAAAAAAAAAGTAATAACTTTGGGTGATATTTGTTTGTTCAATGAAATGTTATTTGCGTTTTGAAAATGAATTCAAATAAAGAAGAGAAATTTGATCACATTTGAAAATGTGATTAGAAATAAAAAGGGAAAAAAAATGCGATTGAAGTTAGTAAAAATATTGGTGATATTTATGGACACGTTGCAGAGTATCGATATGTGTTACAAAACAGGCTGATTCGAATCGTGTTTTCAATTTGGTGATTTTGGTGTCAAAGATGCATCTAGTTTTGATCGACCGATCGTTGGAAAAGTTGATGAAATCGTGGAAAAAACAAATTGTGTCGAAATTGATACAGTCGTTATATCATAATTAAACAATGACCGAAAAATAAAGACAATTTTAAATTTGTGAAATTTGAAGAGAAATCGTGAAAAATGTTTCATTATTGGATTTAAATACGATGAAACACTTTCTTTCTTCCCTTGGCCGATATTTATAAGCGAAATAAATAAAGATCAGATAAGGGTAGTAGTTCATTTCTTAAATGATTCGAATTTATTATTCATCGATATTTTTCTTTTTTGATTTCGTTTTAATTAAATTAGCAATTCTTTCTCTCTTACAATCATAGATGTGTTTCATCTTATATACATATATATATATAATTTATACTTTATTTTCAAAGTGTAAAATAAGTAGGCGACTTTATAAAGAAGAGAAAAGTATATAAAAGATGTTGTATATAAATACATATTATATATCGAGAAAGTGTTGAGTGTTTCGATCGTTGAACGTTCCAGAACAAAGAGACGTCAGTGAGATCGTAGTTTAGAGGCCGATAACGAGTCCGATGCGAGTTCAATAAAAATAAATATATCTAGAGAACACGGGGGAAAAGATAGATATACCGATGGGAACGATGCAAAGTTAATACACGCTTCGCGAGAGATTCACAAAGGTTCTATTTTCTCGGGGGAGAAACATTTTATCGGAGCTTTCGATCGGTACCAGAGAATAAAATAAAATAAAGTGGGAAAAGGGATGGAAAAAGTGGAAGAAGTAGGGGTAGAAGAGAAAGAGGAGGAGGAGGGGGAGAAGGAGGAGGTGGTGATGGTGGTGGTGGAAGAAAAAGAAGAAGAAGAAGGAGATGGGTAACAGACACACGAATACTTATCATTTTGTGTTCGATCTTGCGACCGAGTTTGAATGTTTGAATGTTTGAATTGTTGAGAGTAAGAAAAGAAGGAAGGGCGTTCTTCCACATAAATCCGTGTTCTTTGATGATCGACAACGGCGAAAGAGGTAGAACGTAGGTAGATAGTAAAAGAGAGAGAGAGAGAGAGAGAGAGAGAGAGAGAGAGAGAGAGATGACTTGTTACGACAAAAGCTCCCAAAGGAGCTTAACTCACCGAACGATTTTGCGGAATCGGAAAGAAGCAAGTTTCTCCTATAATCGAGTATGATTGAAATAAGTCGTTTGACGTCAGCTTTTGAATACGGTACGTTTCGGAGATCGTCTATGGAAAATATGGTTACGTGTAGTATACTATATCAAATTGTGTGGTAGAGTCAAGTATTGAGTTGTCGGAAAAATTCGTACTACTTGTCTATTCGTATATATATATATTATGTTTGTTAAAATATATCTCAGTATAATGATATATTTTGTCCAAGAATATATTTATTCAATTTATGAATTATATTTATTTCAATGAGATATTTTGAAGAAAGTTTTTTTTTTTTTTTTTATAATTTTTGTTTATACACTTTGGTATTATATATTTTAAATTTGTGTCTTGTGAGGAAGATTTTTTCTATACAATACGTTTATAATCTCGTGAATGATTTTGAAGAAAGTTTTTTTTTTTTTTTTATAATTTTTGTTTATACACTTTGGTATTATATATTTTAAATTTGTGTCTTGTGAGGAAGATTTTTTCTATACAATACGTTTATAATCTCGTGAATGTTTTTATAAAATGTGTATGGTAAAAACATATTAATATTGTGCATACATTATGAAATGAAATATTTGAAACCTCTAGTTTTCGTAATTTATTTATATTTTTTTTTTCACATTTAATTATACATTTTAAATTAATATTTTATAGAAGATTTTTTAATATTACAGATTTTCATCTTCGCGTCAATTTTTGTACAAATATTGATATATTAAAAGCATATTAATTTAGAAGATAGTTTCAAGTCAAATTCTTGTAAATAATAAACAAAATTTTTCCAATAGAATATTTAACACACATAATAAACGAAAATCTTTCATCATTAAATGAAAATAATCTTCTTCTTCTTCTTTTTTTTGTTAGGACTTATGTTATATTTTAGCTATACAATCCTCTTCAGGTAGTTTGTTAACCTTTCATACCATTGTTTTGGAAATCTTCCAGGTGGTCACGTTGTTCCTATTTTTCTTGTTTTTGCTACTTTTGGGCAGCCTGAAAATAATAATTAACAATTATTAAAAAAATTTTGGATAAGAGAAACAAATGTTTATTATATTAACATAATTAACAATATTTTAACGAAAGTTCTCAATATATATATTATATTATAATAATTTTCCTTGGATTTACCTATCGTTAAATTAGAATTACCTGTATATATGTAAAAGCGTATAAGCATGAAGATGCATATCGATCGTTGTAGTAAAGATTTCGTTAACGGGATACTGGCCGATTTCTCGCTCGAAAGTCTACTTTCCGCGGACTTTCCTACGAAATCCTGTGAGTTCAAAGGAGATTATGCGAGCGTTATAAAGCGATAGGGGGATGGTTATGGGAACGATCGGATCAACGTTATGATGACGGTGGCTTGCTTGCTTGGTTATTCGAGTGTGTTAGTAGTAGTGTCCTCCGCGCGTGGTCCTTTGACATGAACACGTTCGCACGTCTACCATGGGATGATAAACGGTACCTATGTTATTTCTCTCTCTCTCTCTTCTTCTCATCCTCATTCTGGTCATTCTCATCTTTCTCTTCTTCCTTATCCTCCTTTTCATTTTCTTTCTCCTTCGTTTGCTATTACTCGGTTGGTCCAGTGACGAGAGGAAATTAAACACAAGTTGTGTTATACATCTATTCGCTAGTACCTACGAGAGGATAGATGGATAGATAAATTGATAGGTAAATAGATAGATAGGTAAATGGATAGGTAGATAGATAGATAGATAGATAGATGTTTTATCTATAAGAGTTTCAATTCTCCAAAGGAATTTCGTGATTTCTCACCTAAGAAATCTTACAAGAACGGACACGTGTTCGAGGATAATTATTCTCGTATTATTCTAGTCAATTACAGAAAGGGCTTTGAACTCTTGATAATCAAGAGAAAGAACAGGAGAGAAGGGCAATGTAAATGGGGTTGCTGATATAGTTACGGTGTATATCTATATATATATATAATACAATATATTATATATTATAATACACGGAATATATATCTGAAGTTCTCAACACCTTTCTCAATGCTTACGATAATTTCAACTTTTAATATGCTTAGCTTACTTGGAAATTATATTCTAATTATTCTCAATCATTGTGTTCGTTCGTTCGTTCGTATAAGAGATAAAAAAAAAAAATGCGATTAAAATAAATAAATATCTTTTATCTTTTATTTATTTCTGTTTCTTTTTCTTCCTTTCTCTCTCTCTCTCTCTCTTTTTCACGGTCCATTAGCGGGTATTAATTAAAACATATCTAACGATTTTGCATCAGGCCATTTATTTACTCGTTTAATTGAACAAGATGTAGGAGGAGAAAAGAGGGGAAGGCACTTGCTTTGAAATGAATTCGAGAAAGAGAGAGAGAGATAGAGAGAGAGAGAGAGAGAGAGAGTTAAAGAAGGGAGAGGAAATTAAGGACGAAAATCGAGGAGGTCTAGGATCGCAAAGAAGAATATGTATATGTATACGCGTGTGTAAATGTGAGCGTGTGCGCGCGCGTGTGTGACTGAATGAGAGAGAGAGAGAGAGATAGAGATAGAGAAGGTGGATGGGGGCGGCACGGTTTCATTAAATCTTTGTCACCGACCTTAGCCAGACAAATACCATGAGATCCTATCTCTCGACGGTTCTCTCACCCCCTGCCCTGTCCCACCCTCTTCCTCCTTCTCGCACTTTCCACCTTGTGCGGTTACATTTTTCCTAACTCGATCTCGAAAATCTCCGTGTCGTTTCTTTTCTTATGCTGGTAAAACTTAAATGGCGTTAGAAATATTCCACGTAGTGTGAAGGAATCTTCACGTTGGAATCGTTTTTCGAATCTTCTCTCATCGATCGTTCGTTCGTTCGTTCTTTTTTTTTTTCTTTGCTTCTTTCTTTGGTTCTTTCTTTCTCTTTTCCAGTTACGACGAAGATCGTAGAGAAAAAGAGATACGAGATATGCCGCACATGATTTGAAATGGCACACTGATATTGACACGTAGCTTCGAGAAATCCGAAGACGATTTGAGCAACTCTTCCTTTCGTGGATAGAAAAAGAAAGAAAGAAAGAATGAAAGAAAGAGAAAGAGAGAGATATACATATATATATTTGTGTATGTGGTTGTATATCTATGTACGTATATATGTACGTACGAACGTATTTGAGTGAATCTTTAGAAAAGTAAGTACAAAGCTTTTCGTTCGAATATCGAACATCTTGAGAAAGAGTGAGACGGTGTAGAGAAAAGAGAAAGAGAAGGATGAGGAGAAGGAGGGCAGAGGGGGCTGGAAATTCTCACTCTCTCAGTTTATTTCCTTTTTTCGATCCTTTCTTATAGCTTCCCCTCACTTCTTTCTCTTTATTCCTTTCGGCATCCATAGCATCCTATCTATCTATCTATCTATCTATCCATCCATCCATCTATCTATCTATCTATCTATCTTTCTTTGGGTACACACGTTGGTGGAAAGAATCAGACGCCTCTAGCTTTCATCGTCTCGTCTCATTTCCTACCGACTTATCCCTATTCCTACTCTTCTTTTATGTTATCACTCGCACAAAGTCTGCTGTTGGTGCTTCTATCGCGGTAGCAATGTTGGTATTGCTAAAGGTGGTATTGTAGGAGGTAGTGGTATTGGTAGTGGTGACGGCATTGGCGATGGTGGTACTGGTACGGGCTTGGAAACTGAAGAAAGAAATGGCACCATAAACTTCGTGTTCTCTTCATTGTCGAACGGGAGGCGTTTCGCCGCACAGTTCGTAAATAAACCCATGTTTCCGTGCCGCTAGTAGAAACAGGTTTTCCTTCTCTCTTTCTCATTTAGAAAAGCTGCCGTTGTTGGTAATGTCGAAGGAGTTCCAGTTGCTTCCCAAGAAAAGAAATTACAGTTTCAGTAGGAGTTGGGTTTGTACTTGGGTTCCTGCGATCGTTCGTAAGGGACCGACGACCATAGGAGAGTTTTGTGCTTTCGTAAATTTGGAAAAAAGGAAAAGAGAGAAGGAATATATGAAATCGTCCTTTCTACCAGCAGAAACTTCCTTTCAGAAAGCATAGGTAGTATTATACGGGCCCAAGATTCTTACGATTGATCTTTGTGATTTTTCTAAGATTAACTAGATCGAATTTTTTCGATGAAAATAGGACACGTCGATTATTCGTGATAGATAAGTACAAGAAATTGATGACTTTTTTTTTTTTTTTTTTTCTCATCTTTTTACTATATCTCTCTTTTATTTTGAAGGACATTTTCAAGAATATCAATACACGTATATGTATGTATATATAAAACCATGAGACATATACCTATGTAAACGTTCGTGTGCCAGTGGATAAGGATATCGTGGCTTAGTCTCATCGATTAAAACTCTTCTCTTAACTAGGGAAACTGTCTACACTACGGTTACCAATTACGTAAATTTATCGAAGGCACTTTCCGC
The DNA here is from genome assembly GCF_001313835.1 of Polistes canadensis. NCBI lineage: Eukaryota > Metazoa > Arthropoda > Insecta > Hymenoptera > Vespidae > Polistes > Polistes canadensis. The sequence continues at coordinate 56,092 of NW_014569558.1, read as the reverse complement.
CATGGCGAGAACTTCTCTCTCTCTCTCTCTCTCGGCAAATTTATTTCTTATTAGCTGGTCCGAATCGAAGTACGCGTATCTATACATTGAAAGACTGTGAGAGAGAGAGAGATTTTGTGTGGTGTGTGGGTGTATGTGTGTTTTATCGACTTACCGATCGCTTTTGCCCTCTAGAGAACGCGCCCTTTCCCTTCTTTATCACTGTAATTCCCTTACATCCCCTCTCGCGATCCGATTGATCGTTCAAATCGTTGGGATAATGTGCCTATACGAGAGCTTCGTAGAATAAATCGCAGCGTTACCGTCTCCTAATGAAAATTTTCCTATAACAAATGAGAATTAGCAACTATGATCTATAATTGTGTATACTACCTCAGTTGATTTTAGATTGGATTTTCTTCTTTTCACCTTCTTCTTATTTTTCACTGTTACAATTAAACGATATAATCTAATTTATCGTGATCCTTTTCATACGTCATAGCAATTTTATATTACATCTAATTTTATTTGTAATCGATGTCAGAGATTACGAGAATATTATTTATCATTCGAAGGGGGGATAGATATTAAATAAAAATTATTGTCATTTGTTTTATATTTCAATTCGAAAGAAAGAAAGAAAAATAAAAAATACATTTTTCGCGTCTGACGTTTTCGATACAGGAAAAAATGATTCCCCAATTCAATATCGATCGATTTGAAATAAAATTCTAAAAATAACTTGGAGATCGCTAAAGGTTAATAGTTTTTTAATAACATCGAAATACTTTTGTTATTTAATGTGTACACGGACGGAGGGTAAAATGAAAAATGTCGGAATGAAAAAAAATAAAGAAAAGCAAACAGTCGCGCATTGAACTTTTCCATGTTTGTTTTTTTTTTTGTCTTTGTTATTTTTTTGTTAGTTCGAATTGAACGAATTCAACTTATTACGCTTATTATTAAAATTAACAATCAAGAATAATATCGATCGCGGGAATAAATGAATGTGTTTTTTAAGTTAATGCATCAAATATAGATGTAGATAAATAAAAAGGGTAAAAGAAAGAAAATGACATTCTTGTAATTTGTATAACAATGCTTGAACGGGTAACTATGGGCACAATGCCACCAATCGAGAAAAGTTCAATGTAGTTTGACAGAGGTACAGTTTTGCCATTTTATGTTCTTCGAATAATGGGCATTGTTCCTGTTCGACTATTAGAAACCCCTTGTACTTCCTATCATTGGCCTTCCTTCTTCCTCTTATTCCCTTTTCTCTTTCTGATGGAAAATACGCCTCGTCGAACCAGCGGACAAAACTTTCGACGATTTGCATCGATCGATGTTTATGTACGTTTCTCTAGATTTTCAACCAATATTCTTATTGATCGCATATATATATATATTACGTGTAGAAATTAATTCGGTTACGTAAAATAATTATTAAATTTGTTTTAATAAAGGTACCGAATTATATGTATATATGCACACATATATGTATATATATATATGTATCTATAATATTTGACAACTCGTATACGTAACTCGATATTTTATTTTTCGAGTTGTAGCATTGGAAAATAATATCTAAAAGTTCTATCCGACGTGAACTCGCGAATGTTTTTTAATTTTAGGTACAATGGCAACGAAACATTCGGGATGGATATCATTTCACTTATTCTCTCTCTCTCTTTATATATATACTTATAAATATATCTCTTTTTTTCTTTCCTTCGAAAAAAATATATAAAGAATCTTTTCTCAACGTGTATTTCAAAAAACGTCTACGTAATTTCTCGCGTAAGGAAAGAAAATAAAAAGAAGTAAAGAAAAGAGAGAAAAAAAATAAAGAATAGAGAAGAAAAGAAAAGAAAAGGAAAAAAGAAATACTACGTAAAAAAAAAAAAAGAAAAAGAAAAAGAGAGGAAAAAGGAAAAAAATAAAGGAAAAGAAAAGAAAAATAATTCTAGGGGAAACTTTTCGTTACGACTAAGTAAGTATGGCTTTGAGCGAATTGCACTTACGACTTTTTAAGGGATTTTCAAAGCGTTCGTTTGAAAAAGTCAACTTTGTGAGTAGAAAAAGTAGGTCGGTTTAGAAACGTCGTGATGCATTATTAGAAAGGTTTTTTCTCTTCCTACGGTAGTTTCGTCAAAATACGTAAAGGTAAGAAGAAAGAGGGGAGAACACACAGGCAACTGTGTGCTCTCGATAGTTTTTCATCGGAACGAAAATTATTACCGATCCGATGATACACATACTTATGTTCCAACAAAAACTTCAATCCCTGATCGATCATTTTTATCTTTTTTTTTTTCATTTTTCCTATTTTTTTTTTTTTTTGAATAATATTTCGCCAACACAGAGAGAAAATAAAAATTGCTCGTAAGGTTTAAGGAACGTTTTCAAAACGTTCGTTCGAAAAAACAAAACAATTTTATTATTATTTAATTATTAATTTATTATTATAAATTACATTACAATTTATATTATACTTAAAATTATATTTCAAAGAAAATTTCATAAACTCGATGATCGATTTTCTTGTTTTCTTTTTATCATATATACATAAGCAACAGGAGACAACTACTATTAAAAAATATTTTTCTATTCATAGACAAACGTACAAATATTTTCACAAAAAGATAAGAAACTTGATAGATTTTTTCTTTTCGTTTCTCCCCCCACACAGAGACAATAAATTTTTTTACGTCTCTCGCGCAGAAAAAAACAAAACAAAAAAAAAAAAAAAAGGGGGGGGGGGGGGGGTAAAAAAAAAAAAATGTTAAAAGTAAGGGAGAATTTTCTAAACGTTCGAAATATATACAATAGTCGTCGTCGTCGTCGTGGTGGTGGATGGAATTTGCGTAAATTCGGTCTACTCGACTGTGCCGTACCGCATCCGGTACAATATATTTCCCGGAGTAACGGCGAAGCGTATCCTGTAATCGGAGTTGCTCGTTAGAACACGACACGCCCCTAAATCCGTTCCGATACTTATTTCGACGCTAAACCTACGCAATTTTGTTCCACCCGGTTTGCACTCATGAACTACGGAACTAACGTTGACATCGAGTTGACTAATTACGACACGATATCCATGACTTGTAACTAGTCATCATAATCATTCTCTCTCTCTCTCTCTATCTTTCTCTTTAGTTTTCACATTCGATGAGATTCCACAAATCTAAGCACATACCTATAAATTTTCCATGAGAATAATTCTAATAACGTTTCTATCCATTTTTCTCAATTTTTTTTTACCTTCGAGACTCGACACGACGATGAAAACTCGATTAAAAATAAATTTAATCGAACGGAGAGATCGTTTTTTTTTTTCTTTTTGTTTTTTTTTTTTTTTTTTAATAAACTAATAAATTTAATCTCTCTTTAACGTAAGAAGTTTTACTGCGGAGAGTCGAAAGAGAGAATGAGCTCTCGATAAAAAGTTTTTCTCTCGAACTTCTAATTAAAAAGAACTAACAAAGTGAATGTTCTTTTTTTTTTTTTTCTTTTTTCGTTTTGTTTTGCCATTTATAAGATCCAGTGTCGTTGTTAAGGGATCGATTAATCGGAAATCGACGAAAAGCTTTATTTACTTTCGTAGATTTATCTTTTCTCCTGAGAGAAAATCTTCGTTGGGATAGAAATTGCGAAAGGGGGAGGGGAAAAAGAAAAAAAAAAAAAAAAGGAAAGAAATAGAAAGAAAGAAAGTGATAGAATGGAAGGCTTCAAAGATTGGGAATTAAATTGAGATTAAACAGGGTTGCCGATTTTTGCCCAATTTTTTGTAACCAAAAATTTCATGTTTCATCGATGATGCCTTCATTATCTCTTCCCTTTAATTTACACTTTCCATCTCACTTTTTCTCACGTAGGGAACGCGGGTCACGTGTTAGCGTTTAATTTCTAACACGTGTTCCTCGAAGGTAGTTATTTAATACACACCTAAGATTAATCGTCGGATGATCCAATTTCCGTCATAATAAACATCCTGGAATGATAATTCATCTACTTTATCTTGTTTATTTTCTTCCTTATAACCGATTAATCGTTTTCCGATTTTTACATGCACGATCCTATCGATTTATCGAGCATCAACAAATTGCTACTAGTTTTCTCTCTTTAAAAATAAAAAATAAATAAAGAGAGAGAGACAGAGAGAGAGAGAGAGAGAGAGAGAGAGAGAGAGAGAGACCGACCATTCATCATTCTTTTAATTCCTATATGCTGTGTAAGTGTTCTCCTAACGAGATATTAGATCGATATCGAACTATAAATTGACTAGTAAATTTTGTTTCCCTTACCACCTAATCGATTGCTATTAAACGCTTAATGAATGATTTGTTATGTTCCGAATTTGTTTCACGAAAGAAACTGCAATCATACTAAACAATAGCGACTCTTAGAAACGCTGTAATTTTCGAAATTATAATATACAGTAAATACAATTTATAGGGTGTGTTTGGTCATTCAATCAAAATTATGATAACGATTTATACAAAATAAATGAATAAACATATTTTCTATATCGATACAAAAGAATGTAGAAAAAAATTAAACACGTAGAAAAATAAATAAATAAATATTATATATTTGTTATAACAGCAAAACAAATATTACGATTGTTGCAATTTGTTTCTGTTAGAAACGTAGTGAGAGTGAATAAAAAATAGAAGAGGGAAGAAATAGAAAAGGGAAAAGAAGTTTTCTTTCTTTCTTTTTTTTTTTTTTTTTTTTTTAAAACAACGCACGTTGGGAATCTTAGATTCGGTACATTGAATGCAAGTGGCACTTCCACGAATACTGTCGAGGATTGTCGAGTTATCGGCGGGATTTCAAATGTTCACCCCTTGTCTTATGTGCAATCTCTCCCACCCTCTTTTCTTCTTCATGTTTCTCTCTTTCTCTTTCTCTTTTACTTCATGCGACGGAACTTTACACGAGGTTCTTTACCGAAAAGATTTATCGTATCTTCCCAGCCCTGTGTTCTTTGCTCCTTTTGCTCGAATTTCTCATTCGACGTGAGCCTTACAAATGTGTAAACACCAAAAGATGGAGTTTCACTTTGGAAATACTAGAACGTACTTTATTTTCAGATAGATAGATAGATAGATATATAGATTGATTGATTGATTGATTGATTGATGGAATGAAAGAGAAAGTGGAAGAAATAATTTTTATTACTATTTCGAAGGTAAGTTCGATGAAAATAAATATAAAAAAATACTTAATCAATGAAAATCACCCCCTTTAACAACCCCCCACCCTCCTTACGAGAGGCTACTTTTAATTTCCCCATTTATTTTAGGTAACAATTTTTGTTAACAATTTATATTGAATATATATGCGGATAACTATGTGGTGTATATATCTTCGATAGAAAAAAAAAAGAAAAAATAGTAGTAAATTCAACACGAAATGCAAAAGAATAATTATGCCATACTATAAACGGATTTATTTAATTCTTTTAAAAATATAGTATAATAAAATAAAAAAGAATAAACTATAAAAAAAAATGGAAAGAGGATAGAGGATAAAAATAATCTATGAACAATATAAAATGTGTATTTTTAATCTTTCGAAAAATACGATATAAAAAAATTGTAAAAAGTAATTAATACAAAAAACAAGAACAAAAGAAAAGAAAAACCAGATTGAGGATATGAATAATCTGTCAAAATTGAACACAATTATACAATAGAAAATATTCTTTTTAATCCATTAGATAGAAAAAAACATGAAGTATACAATATTTTATAAATAAAATAAAAAATAAGAGAAAATAATAGGGGAGGAAAAAAAAGAAGAAGAAAAAAAAAAAGAAAGATTAATCCAGGGATTATAAGTAAATCAATTAAAATGTGATTTAATAGATGTAAGAATGATTTGATTAAAGGGAAGCTACTGACTAAAATTGGATACAGTGTCCAAGATAGGGATCGGGTCTTCATTAATATCGGTAACGTGGAACGCGCTAACGTTATCGCGCCCATCTTGTACACTAATTTGAGACAATCTGCATAATTTGGCCTGGGGAAGCTCTCGCGTGTCAGTCTCCACTATCCAATTTCCCCTCCTGGGTATCCTTATCGACTGATTCCCCGATCACTTTGAACCGTAATTCTCCCTCGTATCGCGAAACGCGTACTACCGATTTCCCTTTATCTATCTATCTATCTATCTATCTATCTATCTATCTATCTATCTGTATATATATAGGTATATATGTATTATTTTCTTTTTCTAACGCGTACACGTAGCACGTTTTACGTTCCTCTTCAAAACTCTTATTCTCAATGATCTTATTCTACATTTTCTTCCCTTTTTTTTATAAGAAAACTATAAAGAGAACGAAATAAAGAAAGAGAGAATATTTGCCGAAGCGTAAACTATTTCGAAAGACGAGTGAGCAATCGAATTTACGTGTATCTTAGGGATAAAAATTTAAACTAAATCAAAATACAAACATTAGAAAGTCAAAGAGACTACTACTGCTACTGCCACTACTAATCTATTCTCGATGCACTTTGTTTGCAAAAAGAAGAAGAAAAAATGGGATCACGAAAATAATTCCCTCTCCCTCTCGTACATCCCTTTCGATGACGACGACTACGAGAAAAAGGAAAAAAGAGAGAGAGAAAAAAAATAAAACACGTACTCACGTGAAACTTTAACGCGAATTGATTTGACTTATTGACGATAAACGATTGCGAGCTTAATTTAAAAACTGCTTCCAGTCGGATAAATAAATACGAATTTGTTAAATGTGTCTCACTCGTACGATTGATATTTTGCGTTTTTTTTTTTTAAAAAGGGGACGAAAAAAAAGAAGTCGTTATCGTTTGGAATATCTGCTGCTATTGCGGTTCGATATTACGCGAATGAGGAAAAAAAATTGGCGACACGATTGTATTCGATTTAACATTGGAGAACGGACGCGTGTACGTATACGCAACGTGCGTAACACGGACGTATACATACACACACACACACATACGTATGCGTGTAATCGTCGTTCTCCGATAAATTACGAGCTTAATTCGCGAATAATCGCTTATTTCGCGCGAACATTTTCACGAGTATGGTTACATCTCTCGCACTCTCTCTATCTCTATCTCCATCTCTCTGTCTCTCTATTTCTCTGTCTCTCTTTCTTCGTCTGGTACAGTGGCATACACTTAATTTGCATAATTCACTCGGCGCTCGTTCGCAACACGATCCACTGGGGAATTATGTCGATATTGTACATCGTCGTGATTTCAAATAGGTAGTCACCATTACTGTTAGCGAGAACATCGACAATTTTTCTCTCTCTCTCTCTCTCTCTCTCTCTCTCTCTCTCTCTCTCATTTTACCATTTTATTTTTTTTATTTTTCGTTACATTTTGTTCCCCCTCGAAGAAGAAAAAAAAGAAACCTTTTTAAACCGATCTTTCGCGTGACTACCCTTACCACTACCGGAAGCAAAATCGTAAAAGGGGGTTAAAAAAAAAGGAGCAAAGGGAAAGAGAGAGAGAGAGAAAAAAAATTGGAGAGTCCTTCGTTATCTTAAGAGTCTTCTTAAATTACGTTCGATTTAATCGGAAAATCTCGTAACGTAACTCGACCAAATATCTCTCTCTCTCTCTCTCTCTCTTTATCGAACGAGAGATCGATCGATCTATCGATCGATCGAATTTTGGAAGCTTTCGATGGGTAGTAGGCTTTCGTAGAACGAGATGAAAGGAATTAGTAACCAGCGGTGGCGTTAATACACCGCTTGAACGTGAGTTTACCAAACAATAGTTTGTTATCACGGTGTGTATGTGTGATAGTAGAGGTATACCTGAACTATATATGTATATATACTTTACATTCTATACCAATGCATTGTGGATTCGCGAGTTCACGCTAGATAATGAATTTTCTACGGGTGGTAACGAAGGATCGATGTCACTACCGATGCGTACCGAAAGCTTCCGGTTTGATCGTAATTGCAAACTCTCGTTGAAAACTCTCTCTCTCTCTCTCTCTCTCTTTTTTTTTTAGTTTTTTTTTCTTTTTCCATTTAATTGTCTTTTTCTTTCTCTCTCTCTCTCTCTCTTACTCATACGTCTTATAGAATAGGATTTGGGAGAAAAATGGTTAAATTGTATGTAATTTGATTTTCTATCTCTCTCTCTCTCTCTCTTTCTTTCTTTTTCTTCCTTCCTTGTTCTTTCTCTTATTCTTGTCCTCACTTTCGTATATATATCTATATATATATTTTATTCGTAATTAGCTCGACTCGTCGACGCTCGATTTCGTTGCTTTAGCCGGTTTAGCATAGCTTGTACTTACTTCCGGCTTTCGTTCGTTTTCAGTAAAAGGTTTTATGTAAATCATTCTTCTTCCGGGCGAAGCGGATTTTAACGGATTACGCCGTCGCGAGAATAATGCCTAGTTGGATAGAAAGAGAGGAAGTAAAAATGTTCGGGAGGGGGGGCTAATGTGGGGTAAGGGCAAAGTGGGGTCATGAGATTGCTTGATGGAGGAGGAAAAAGAATAAGTGAGAAGAACCAAGAGGAGGATTGGCCGGAGTGGCAAGGGGGAACAAAAACGGGGGTGTTAGGTTGACGTAGAAAAAACGTCATTTTAATCGGCCACGATCGTCCCAAGTTATTAATTTTTCTTTTAACCCAAACGAAACGAGCGATCATTATTATCGCAAAGAGAACTCCGAGTTCTTCTTTGCGATTGAATTCGATCTTTCACACAGGGATCGCATGAGTTTTGTAGAATATTTTATAAATTTAATACGATATAATAATGTGGTAAGTGCGTTCAAACGTACGAATTATTAATATTATTACGGTATAATATCTAATGATTGTACGTAGAGATTCACGTAGGTTCAAAGGGATTAATTCGATTGTTAGATTTCTTTTTTTTAAACATTAATTTTTTATTTCTTAAGATAAAGGCTCCTGCGATCGATAATGAAATTTTTATTACTTTTTTGATTATAAATTTGTGTGTGTGTGTGTGAGTAACTTTTCTATTAATATTTTTCTACGTGTAAAAGTCGTCTTTCTATGGGCTTTCTGTAGTCAACATCACACGTTTTTTCTTTTTTTTTTTTTTCTTCCTAAGGAAATCACCCATCATTGTATTAATCCGTGCTCATCGTTGCACAACTTTAATGATCTCATAGAAACTAATTTTGTCGAAGTGTTTTTTAGATCGTTGACAAATTTTCATAATATTTCAAAACTTAACGAAGAATAAATTGTAGATGAATTTATAAAAGTTATTTTGCTTTTTTATTTTGCGACTTTTAATTGATCTGTCAAACGAGCAGATCTTATATAACGTTAAAGAAAAAATTGATGGAAGTAGGATTAAATTTGTTATAGTATATATAGTAAAAAAAAAAAAAAAAAAGAAATCTAGAGGAAAAAGGGGAGTGAGAAAATTATGTTAATAGCGAGTAAGGTAGGCCCCTTGTTAGATTAAACTTTTCAATTAATAACTTGTCACCAACGTTAATATCTTATTTGAAAAGTTTTCCTATATTACTTCTTCTTCTTCTTCTTTTTCTTATTCTTCTTCTTTTTATTTTTTATTCCCGTTAGTTCTTCGTTAAATTCTTTCCTTCATTCCTTCTTTTCAAAAACCCGCAACTCTCGAAATTGCCTTTGCATTGAGACTCGTACTTGCTATTATGTGTGCGTTACGATCATTTTTTTTTTCATCCCACGTCATCATTGTACAAGAGAGAGAGAGAGAGAGAGAGAGAGAGAGAAAAAAAGAGTAGAAAAAAATAATGGATTTTTTTCTTTTACCTTGACATCGATCACTCATTCTTCTCTCTCTCTTTCTCTCTCGCAAACGATACTTACTTTTTATTTCTTCCATCAATCTTCTTCATCAGAAATAATCATTGTTGATCGAGCTGTTTCTTATGATTCAAATATTCTTCAGGGAAAATAGAACGAAAGAAAAAAGAAATTTTGTAGAAAAACTCGAAAGAAGTGTTAACTTTCGGACTTTTTGTTTTTATTTTTTCTTGTACAAGTAAAACAACAAATTTCAGAACGTAAGACAACGTATATCGAAAATTTCTTAAACGGTTGATGCAAGAGCAACACAACGTTTTCTCTCTTCGAACTTAGCAATTGCCCAGAGGAGTGGAGTGGGGTGAGGTGAGGTGGTGCACGACGGATGGTAAAGTTTACCAAATTTTTTATCGAACTAAATGAAGATCGAAAGTTACACGATTGATTAACGAGAACGGGATCTTTCTAAATTGCGGTTGTTTTCTTCTTATTCTTTCTTAAATATAAATTGACGTCGTAAAGAAACAAAAAGAAGAAGAAGAAGAAGAAAAAAAAGTCAAGAAAACAAAAAGGGCTGGGATTGATAGTATAATATAATACAATATTAATTAAAGTATATCGTCATGGAGTAAATTAATGAATCTCTCTTACGTCAAGATCATCGTCTTCTTGCCACGTTAATTAATCGATCTTGACGCACTTAAGGTATTACCTTTATTAACTATTTATCGCGAATCGTGGTGGGGATGGGGGGATGGGCGGGTGTTGAGATACCCAAGACGTTCGTTCGTTCGTAAATGTTCGTAGAGTAACTGGAAAGAAAAAGAACGTTCTTTTGTGGTACATAAAAAATAATCCAATCTGCGGCCGGAGCGATAAGAAAGGTTCTCCTCGTAAGAATCTGAAGTCGTTTGGAGCTTCGGTTAGCTTTCCAGAAAATCCCAACAATATCGTAAGCCTGTACCCTCTCTCTCACTCTTTCTTTCTTACTCTTGGTCGTTCACGAGTTCAGATAAGAGTGGTGGAATGAGAGGAAAGGGGAGAAGGTTGAAGGGATGAGTAGGAAGGGTGGGTGGGTTGGGTGATTTATTGGAGGGGGTCACTGGTTGCGCGTCTAGGAACGTCGATTAATTCGATTAATTCAATCTGGTAATTGCTTCTCATCGATCCTCGCTTACTGCATGATGTGAAAGAGAAGGAAGAAAGTTTGAAGAGAAGAAGGCAGAAGAAGTAGAAGAAGCAGAAGGAAAAGAACCGTCTGCTTCGGTCATATCTATATCCATTATATCCTCGAACGCTATCCTTTTTTTT
>NW_014569558.1:34096-44984 GCF_001313835.1 Polistes canadensis | reverse complement strand
TTTTCTTTTTCTTTTTTTTTTTACCCTTTTTCTCTAAGCTTTTCTCGTTTATCCGCTCTAGGCAAGGAAGCAGCTTGGTTGACGCGAGCGAATACTCCGGGAACTTTTCCGCAAAGAGTACGATTGGAAAGTGACGGTGATGTCGGTTGAAAAAGAAAAAGAAAAAGAAATATAAAAAGAAAGAATCAAAAAGAAGAATAAGGAAGCAGGAAAAAAAGATGGGTGTGAGAGATAGATAGAATGTATATCGTGGTAGAGAATAGAATTCTTTTCTTATTTATGTTTATATTTATTTTTTCCCTTTACTTCTCGACTATTGGTTATGGATAGGTAGAATAAAGCAAGTAGAATGATATAACTCGAAAGACGATTCGCGAGATAGAAGACAAGGAGGGTGGAGGGTGGGTGGGAGGTATGTCTTTCAAACTACTCTTCCGGAGATAACTTCGAACGTTTTCGAGATTGTAGTTGTGGTAGTAGGGGTGATGTTGGCGGTAGGCTTTCGAAAAGAAATGGAATATAAGGAAATATAGGGGTAGAGAATGAGAGAGAAAAGATAAAGAGAGAAAAGGAAATAGAAGAGAAGTAGCATGGTGGTTAGAACGATTTCGAGTGAAGAGAACGCGGATTGTCGTTGTCGTCGTCGTCGTCGTCGTTGTCGTACTCGTACTGTGCAATGCAATACATTGCAGTGCGGTGAAGTGCATGCAGAGTACATGCAGTACTGTATTCCGAGAAACGGGGAATTTCTACCGCGGAAGTTACTCCGTGCGTCATGTTGACGCAAATTAGATATATCGAGGGTGTTACCGAGGGCGTTACCGAGGGCGCCAGAGTTATAAGTGCAAATCATGTTTGGAATCTTCCAGACGAAGGGAAAAAGAGACAAAATGTGTATGAGAGAGAGAAGAATTGAGTGAAGATTAAGAAGAAGAAATTGAGCTGGGAGGCTTTAATTGACGAGAAAGGCGAGAAACGCAAAGTGCGCTTCTTAATTGCCAACATCAGTAATTTTAGTTCTCTCTCTCTCTCTCTTTCTTTTTCTCTCTCTCTCTTTCTTTTTCTCTCTCTCTTTCGAAAGAGAGAACTGTTGTGGGTATTTTCCAAACCTCAGAGCCTTTTATTTTCTCGGGATTCAATGGCAACGTTGTCCTTTCTTTTTTTTTCTTCATCGTCGTTGCAGCCAAACGGTAAGGCAAGAGTAAGAATCCAGTCAACGAACAACCTAAATTTCAATAAAGCTTCGCTTTTAAAACAACTTTCACCCATTTTCATCGTGAATAGTACCGCTTCGCGCACCGCTTGGACGATTCTAGAAAGCTCTCGAGGAAAAACGAGGGGGTATACCCATCCGTAATTGCTTGCGATTTCCTTCAGCTTCCTTTTCCGTTGTTCTTCTCATCCCTGCCCCTCCCCTGCACTCCAACATCCTTCGTCATCGAGAAAAACGAGAGAGAAGTCATCCGCTCGCTCTCTCCTTTCTTCTTTGTTGTTTTCCTTTTTTACTCATCTTATTCTTTATTTCTCTCTCTCTCTCTCTCTCTCTCTCTCTCTCTCTCTCTCTCTCTCTTACTCTCTTTCATTTTTCTATAATTTTTATTCACCTTATTTTCTTTTCTTTCTATATTCGAGCGACTTTTCCTCAAGAAATCTATCCCCTACTTATAAACCACTCCCCTCCCCCTCCCCTTCAACTCCACTTCTCACCCTAAGTTCATTTCAATAACCCCCCTCCCTCGTAGCCCGTTTTCTTCCTTCGTTATTCCTTAGAATTGTCGTAATCGTTCTCTTTCTTGCCTGTTCTCTTCTAATTAAACTCGGTCGAGACGTTTGGTCGCGATTCTAGTTCACCAACGACGAGTTTCCTTTTGTCAATCTCTGAAACTCTCTCTCTCTCTCTCTCTCTCTTTCTCTTTCTCTTTCTCTCTCTCACACACACACACACACACACTCTCTTTTTTTTATTTTTCTCTTTTCACTTTTTCCTCTATTTCACTCGGTAAGTTGGAAGAAAATTAGGAAAAAAGAAGTAGGTGTACGTAGGATTAGTAATTCCTCAACCCAGATTACCTCTTCCGATTCGATTTTTATTTAAAATTTAATCGATGCCAATAGCATTAGGTTTTCTCCCTTACTATTCTTAAATTGATGAAACAGAGATAGATAGTGGGATGAGGACAAGGACGAGAACGAGAAGAAGGAAGTATATGAGAAGGATTCTCGCCAATTATCAAACTTTTCTTCTTGTTTTTCTTTGTAATTTTTTTTTTCTATGTTGATAAAAAAAAAATAAGAAACAAATTTGAACGGTATATATAACTTTAAGATCTTTTCTATTATATATGAATTAAAATTTTCGGAATATTTGTTAAGAGAGAGATACACTTATTAAATAATTTTTATATATTTACATTTACGTCTGTAAAAAGATTATTTTTAAAAAATTTCTGATATTTATCAAATAATAATTCTTATTTTAATATTTTATATATATATTTCATTATATTATCTTATTAAATAAATTATTTATTATATAAGCGTGTATGCTTACTTATGCTCGTCTTCTTTAGTAACTATGATGACTCAAGTTTTAAAATAGACGTTTCGAGAATATAGTCCTCGTTTCGTATGATTAAAGTATAATTAATACACCCACGTATTTCTTTTACAATTACTAATACTTTCGTCGTCGATGAATCTAGTGTAGTCCGTGTCACGTTCTTCGAATCAGTGCTATTCGACATTGATCTAATTCTTTTTCAATGGAAAGGATAGATAATCTCGATAAAAGCGGAGCTAACTTTTTGAAATACCTATGAAAGAAATATTACATAAAGGAACCGTGTAGATTACTCACATGTAAAAGCGATAATGTAATATCTAGTTAATCCTATTTACAGAGTACTCATATGTGAATCGATTGGAAGCAATCTCTCTCTCTCTCTCTCTCTCTCTCTCTCACTCCTCTGATGTTGAAAAAAATGATAATTTCCTGTAGAACGTAAAAAGCATTTTTAAATATTCAGCTATGATATTTATCACGTTGGATCATTTATTCTCTACAGTACAAATCAAAAAGTAAAACAAAAAAGAAAAGAGAGAGAGAGATAGATAGATCGAGAAAAAGAAAAAAAAAAGAAAACATCTATTTCACATTAATATATATACGTTAATTGAAAAATTCTTAAATAATATTCTCTTTATCAATCTCTGTCGCATAATATATGATTCATAAATAATACATATAGAAAAAAATCAGTATAATTATCGTCGTAGAATTATTATTATTTTAACTAATGAAGGATAACAAAACAAAAAAAGGTAACGAGAAGCCAAGAGAGAGAAAGAAAAAAAACGATTAGAAAAAAGAAAAAGAAAAAGGAAAGGAGGAAGAAGAAGAAGAAGAAAAAAAAATATAAGGATGGACAAAAATGAGAGCTCGTTGGAAAATTCAATGGCGTGTCCGTGCTTAAAACGGTTTATTCGTTGGCCATTCAACGGAAACAAGCTCGTAACTAACGTTCCTTCTGGCCTCTTCTAATTGCTCTGAATTCTGTCGCCTTCCTTCGAGAATGAAAAACTGTGTAACGTTTCAACTTTTTTCTCTCTCTCTCTCTCTCTCTCTATCTTCATCTATCGTAGTATCTTCGTCTGTCGCATTGCGCTCAAGTGCACTTGTTATTTCGCCATTTCGGGTAATTACCCGTAATTAAGCTTGCGGTTAACGCCGACCACGGCCTCGAGTCTCCTTTTGCTGTTATGGGTTAAATAGTGTTAACATTTCGTCGAATGCTTCTTCCACTCTTCTCTCTCTCTCTCTCTCTCTCTCTCTCTCTCTCTCTCTTACTCTCTGTCTTTGTCTTTCTCTTCCATACTCTTTGCTTTCTCATTCCACAAGGTTTCTCATACAAAACGGTACGCCTCATGATTCAATGGCTGATCTAAAATTGAGATGAACTTTTCTTTCTCTTTCTACTTGATTCTCCCCACCCCTTATCCCCTTCCCCCTAGTCAAACCCCCATTCTATCTGTCTCTCTCTCTCTCTCTCTATTTCTTTCTTTCGTTTCTTAGTTTCGTACAAAAATCAAAGGTCAAATCTTTTCGATTCGTTCTTTCTTCCAACAGTCCCAACCCCCCCTTGCCACCATATAAGCCCATCTCTACCTTCCCCCCTCTACATTTTACCATTATTGAACCGTATCGAATATCCCGACTCGTCGATTTACTTTACATTAATGTAAATTAAAGATAGGTAGGGAAAAATAGAAGGGAAAAAGGTTGCAAGAGAAATAGAAAGAAAAAGAGGTAGAGGAAGCGAGGTAAAAGTTTCGGAAGAACACCAGGAGCTTTCTCTCTCTCTCTCTCTCTTTCTCTCGTTTGAGAGGAGAAAAACGGCGGAAAGATCGCGCGGAATAATTTCGAAATTTAAATTTCACGGAAGAGAATGAGAGAAGAGAGAAATAGAGGGTGGGAGGTGGCTTCTTAAAATAACCTTCGCATCGTTCAGGGTTGGGGTTTGGAAAAGAGCAAAAAGGAAAGGAAAGGAAAGGAAAAGAAAAGGATAGAAGATTCTCACTCCTTCCTAGCACGTGGATTACCTCGTTGACTGTCAAAGAAACCACGTTATGTTGTTCCTTTTGCATCTTTTTCTATATTTTAGAACCCCTCCTCCTCCTCTTCCTCCTCCTCCTCCCACTTTCTCTCTTTCTTTCTCTCTTTCTCTTCATCTTTCCGTTTCTTCTCTTTTAGCTTGGACGAGATTTATCGTTTCTACTGTCACGACCCCTCTTTGTCGCTTTGTGTAAACAGAAAAGCAGCATGGAACGCGCGTTAACCATCTCTAAGAAGTTCCGTAACGCGTTTCTCTCTGTTTAATCCGGAAAGAGAAGAGAAGGATCGCGTTCATTCCTAGGGCAAGATAAAATTGATGTAACGCGACAGCGCGTTCTTATCCTTCTACTTAGTTTACATGAATAAATATGTAAATAATCTATTCTATATATTTATATTTGCATATATATATATATATAAGGAAATGTGAAGATTTTGCAAATGTTTTTTCCTTTTTACTCCATCGTGATTTCTTTTTATTTTTTCTAATTTAGACAATTAGTTTCTTGTCCTTTTGTTTATTTCTTAAGGGATTTGTTTTTTAAGGAAATTAAAGTTAACCCTTTGTAAGAGTAGAAACATTTTTCTTGACTTATTAAAGCTGACGTTTTTGTGAATTTGCTTAAAGGATATTATTGTAGTTATGTTAGGAGGTATGAATAATAGAATGTTTAATAAGAAATATGGTAATAAGAATATATGTGTTATAGGGAAAGTAGGGTTTTCAGGGAATGTGGCCTTGGCCTAGGCATTGACCACAATACCAAGCGGTTTTTGAAACGAACAGAAAACAAAATCATTATCTTGTCTTAGCTTTTTAAACATTTAATTATTAACAATTTATAGAAGAAATCATGTTTCGTATAAGGTATTGTATTTTATTTTCTTTACACAAACCTCTCCGATATTATTGAAGAATAATATAATTATTAGCCAATATTTCTCTCTTCCTTATGAATTTTTTCCATGGCATGCAAGCATTTTAAAACAACCATTGGAATAACATTTAACGTTTTTGACAACTCTAAAAATGTTTCTATTGGATTTCCATCGAGCAATTTGTGCAGTTCAACATTTCCAAATATTTTTGGTTATCCGGAATTTTCTTTGTCTCTCACGTCAAAATCATTATTTCAAAACGTTCAAACGAAAACACGTTCGAAACAAACACTACATATTGTTGTTACTAATAGAAAAGTTTCATTAACATAAACTTCATCAAAATAAATGATACATTTAATTTAATTTTTCAATCGAATAAATCTCTTGCACACGTCGAAAAAAAATAAAATTTCTAAAGATTTTAATTGTATATTAAGCAATGTTTAAAATTACAAAAAGACATTAAACTTAAGTCATAGAAATTAGTCAAAAGTGGTATTTAAATTTACAAATTAATATATTACAAACAAATGATTATATTTGTATCAAACGGTTGATAATATTTTAACGATTTATCAGCAAATAAATTCTACGTTAAATTTGATTACTTAAGAGTAATCAAAATGATTCGATAATTTGTAGATAATTGTGGAAGTATTAGACCGATCGATCTTATAGCAATTCGATGGAGTCTTTAGAACCACACGACGACACGACTCCGGCGTGTTCGTTCACCGGAAGAATTTAATTGACTTAATTACGTTTGCATTCTAACACGTAGCTTTCTCTCTCCTTTCCTCTCTCTCTCTCTCTCTCTCTATCTCTCTTTTTCTCTTATTTCTTACTCCTTTTAAGAAAGAAAAGAATCTAAAGAAGAGAATAAAAGAAAATGAGAAGAGGAATAAGAATAAGAGAGAGAGAGAGAGAGAGAGAAAGCAAGCTTTCGTGATTCAAGAACTTACAGAGAATCTTGGAATATTCATTCGTTTCCTTTCCACAAGCCTCGAAGAAAGTCCTTCCATCTTTCGACACGAATTCTACCATTCGTTAACGTTTCCTCGCACGCTCTAACTAACCCTTTCCATTTTATATACCTTACCAAGGTACAAAATCATCTACGTTCTTTTTCGAAATTGAAAAAGTTCTTTTGTAAATTTGAAATATGAAAGAAAATTTAATCAATTTTTCATAACCTATTCTCAATTTAGAATGTTTTCTTGCTAAATATTAATTGGAATTGGGGGATAAGATTTTCGTTTTAATTGTATTTTTTTTTACACGTGTAAGAAATATTTTAGGAAATATTATTAGTTTAGGGTAGGTATATACGATACTTCAATCTTAATTTACAAGAGATTTATAGTGTTATGGTGACAAATAATCTAAGGGATAAGGTCTCTTATGTCTTATGGTTATCTTATGGTTATGATTATGTTATTGTGTGAAAATCTTATGTGAGATTAAATATAATATATGTGTATAGCATACTTTCATTCTCAATCAATAATTAGTCATTACGCTTATCATTCTGATAAATCATTTAAATAAAAATATTATAATATTATAATCACCTTTTTCTATCTTATATAGGTTAAAAAACAAACTGATATAACTTTCAAATTAATTAATATTTTTTCAAGGAAATTATTTTATGAATATAGTCGATTACTTTATCGCATTATAATGTATATTTTTTAAAAAAAAAAAAAAGGCAATTATCAGAATCAATCTAATATAGTAACTATTTAATTCGAAGATAAATATATAAAAATTTTAATTAATTATTTTCGCATCATTTAATAGAAAATACCAATTACGCATATAAAAGTAATCCGATTATTTCAATAAAATCCTTCCTATTTTTCCAACAAAACTTATTGAACGGAGCAAAAATATTATTTATATACATATAGAGAGAGAGAGAGAAAGTAAAGCGAAAGAAAAAAAAAAAAGCGAATAAAAGATTGCGACAAAGCGTAAAAGTAATGAAAATCAATTAGCATGAGAAAATGTAAATTTATACAAATACCATTTCACTTGGCGACAACACGAAAAAAAAAGAACAAAAAAATAAACTATAGAAAGAGAGGTTGACTTTCTATAAACAGACTAATGCGATTTGTCAGATCAAATAACGTGGGATGAAGTAAGTACTACTAGTTCTTACTAGTATGTATATATATATATATGTGTTATAGACACAGAGAAAGAGATAGAGAGAGAGAGAGAGAGAGAGAGAGAAAATTACATGCAAACGGACGAGTACGTTGCGGACAAGTTTCCCAAGGTGGTGTGTTATATATACTAGCTCGTTCACCATCGCTGCCTTCGCCGTTTCAAACTCTCGGCAAAGCTCTCGGAATATTCATCTATCTTCGAGATCGTCCAAGAAATTCTCTGCCTTCCGGTTCGAACTAGCATCCGGTTTCTCGATGGTAGTATACCCTCATCTTTCTCTATCTCTCTATCTCACTCACGCTGAGCTCTTTCCATCGAACCAACTACTCCAAGGAGTAGGAGTAGTAGCAAGTAGAATAAGTAGAAGCAAGAAGAAGAAGCAAGCAAGCAAGCAAGCAAGCAAGTGAAACACCAGAGAGAAAGAGAATATATGGGGGTTAAGATTTGCGCTTTGCACGATGGCAAAGTTAAATCAGTGAGAACGGTTACTTAGGTTAGAAAAAGAAAAAATATAAGTTCAATCTTTCGATGTAGTAAAAGGAAAGATTCGCTTTTCCATTGCAGCTTAATCCACCGTTAGGAAACGTCTTAATTGGAGCTTAAGGGCAAAAGAAACCGTAGGTCACTGTATTAGAATCGGACTCTCCTACTATAACATTGTTCTACTTCGTTATACGATTTTTTTCTTTTCTTTTTTTTAGCTTTTTCTTCTCTTCATCTTACTTCATCTTCTACTTTTTCTATCTCTATATTTATTTTCCTTCTTCTCTTCCTTTTTTATTATATCTTATTCGCCCTTTTCTTTCTTTTTCAATCGGTAACAGAGGTGGAAGGGTTCAGTAGAAAGGAATTAGCGAACCAGCTAGCAAAGGAAAAAGAGAGAAAAAAAGAGAGAGTGAGAGAGAGAAAGAGAGAGAGATCATCGTTCATAAATACGTCTTCGAATTCCTGGCCACTTCCCTGCTGGCGTAGGTAACAATGCGTCCATTCATTCCTTGAATAGGGACTGCTCGATTGTCCCTTTTTATATTCCTTTTCTCTTCTTCCACGTGTATGTACACATTTATATACACATACGGTACGTATATATATATGTATAATACAATATAAAAGAGCAAGAGGGGGTATAGAGAGACAGGTACTACATCGGGGAGTGACGTTTAAGGATTCATTTTGTTCCCATGTTTATTTTTTTGTTTTCTTAGCAGGTGAACACGTGTTTATCCCTATGAGTCATGCACGCGTGAACCTGCTGAGAAATAAATAAGTATAAAGTAAATGGAACGGGTGAGAAAAAGAAGAAAGATATTTCTATAAGGATCGATCGCAGGGATTCGTCCTTTTAAGAGGTAACACAGTCGTCCTTCCCAACAACTCTTTTCAAGGAACACCCTTCTCGTTTCGCGGTTCTATCATCTCTTTCTTTTTTTTGGATCTTCTTGTTGGAAATGAACGAACGAACGAAGAGGACCTGTAGTGAATGAAGAAGAAGAAGAAGTAGTAGGAGGGGGAAGAAGAGGAGGAGGTGTTGAGAGAAAGAGAGAAAGAGATTTATCGTTTCTCGTAGGACACCTTTGCACCGGCAGGTAGATCACGTGACTCTACGTATTTATACGAACGTCCTATACCTTTTTCATCGTCTGTCTCCGAGAGATCAAAGGGAACCCATCCCTTTCTTTCCTTTCTTTTTTATTTTCACTTTTTATTTTCATTTCTCTTTAGAGCGTGTCGCTTTGCTTCTATACCGGCTCTTATCGTATTAGGAATTACCTTTCTAGATTTAAAAAGACTTTTACGAACGGACGAAAATAAGAGTGTTATGATCCCATGGATTCTCTGTGGTCCGTGCGAAAACGAAAAAGATGATCGAATGAAAGAGAAGGAAAAGGAGGATTGAAGGATAGAAAAAGTGAATGGATGGATTTAATAGGGTTGGGTTAGGTTGCCTTTGGTTATTGGGTATCGGGATGGGCATGGATTGCGTCACGTTAAAGAGCTAGCGAGGTATGGGGTAAACTAAGACCGTGAGAACGTGTAAACGCATGTGCTTTTATCTTTCTCTTTTCTCTTTAACCCGTTCGTGTCGTTCCTCCATTGTCACGTGCAATACGAATTAGTCGAATTTCAGTGAAGCTTTTACGCGTAGGTAGGAACCCTTTCGACGCGTGACTCAAAGCCACCTTCGCCACTTAGTCGGTTAATTACCGACCGCGATTTCGCTCCGTTTCATCCCTCTCTTCATCCCTCACTTCATTCACCCTTCCTACCACTTCCTCCACTTCCTGCTTTCGCATTTTCATCATCCCATTCCATTTTACTCTTCGCGAAAGAACGCCGCCGTGATCTTTGAACTTTTCAGTAACATGCCAGAAACGTTTATCTTAAACCGCAATCGACATATTAAGGAGAATACACGTTAAAGGATATTAACAATTTACGTGTAGACATAAATAGATTCCAGTTTAAATACGTATAAATATATATATATATGTATAATATAAAATATGTATACATACATGTGTATATATTTTATACACAAATTTCTATGAATATGTACAATTATTATATATACGTATTTGTTTAAATTCATTACGTATTCCTCAGAGATTATTATTCCATACATATTCCGTAATATTTTGTATTCGTTCGCATATTTCAAAATTCCAAAATGCAACATTGGAGAATATATAGCGAAATTATTTTACAACTCGTAATATACATATATCGGTTTAACGTTTAACGATAATGGTGTACACACCTATGTATATATATACACACACGTACACATTACGTATCCAACCTATTTACCTATATATATTTAGTATATATCTTTCTACGCAACATCCCCCTTTCCTTCCTCGATAGCAACCCCCATCCATCCACCCAGACCCTCTTCCTATTCCTTCTTCTCTTCCTCCTTCTTGCTGTTTATCCGAGCAACTATTTGCAAAGTCACGAAGCAGCACCGCCGGAATCTTGACATAGGAGCTAGTTACAAGCCTCGACGTTGATCCAACTTCCAAACGGATTTGTCGTTAACCTACGCGGCTGGGCTAGGCGTACCAACCATTCGGAAGATACCAACCTATGTACCTACACCATAGTGCTGATTACGAGGGTGGTTTCTAAGATGAGAATATCTTAGAACTTTCAATAACTTTAGACATCATTTCGATCTCTACGCGTCAATCAATTATTTTTTTTTTAATTTTAATA
>NW_014569558.1:22142-33606 GCF_001313835.1 Polistes canadensis | reverse complement strand
AAAAAGGAGAAGTTTATTATAAAAGTATCGTAAGGGGGAAAAAAAATATCTAACCGCACTGTTTTTTTTGTTAAAATACAGAAAACACGTTCGAAGAAAGTTGTTATATAGTATAAATGAAAAGTTAGGCAGGTGGGTTTTATACAGATATGCGCGATAAAATGCTTCGACGCCTAGATTAAGAATAAGGCCCGCTTAAGGTAAAAACGCGTGACCGCACCTAGGATTCCCTTATTTGTATTTTACCCCATGAGCCGGCTTTCCTTCCTTCCTTCTTTCCTTCCTTTCGTCCCGGAGGAAACTTTTTCAATCAAAGCTTCCACAGATTACAGAGCGTACGACGAGAACGACGTTGGAGAAAGTTTAAACGCTTAAATTTCTACCGCGATGACATTGCTTTAATTTTTAAGTAACTAAAGTAGTTTACTTTAAAAAAAAGAGAAAAACGAATAGAAAGAGAGAGAGAGAGAGAGAGAGAAGATAGGTAAAGTATCACGTGCGCGGCCAATGAAATTTATACCAAGAAAACGTAACACTGCGGGCTGCTCGTTAAGGAAAGAACGAGGGTAGACTTTATGGAAGGAAAAAGAGAATAGTAGTAGAGAGAGAGAGAGAGAGAGGGATAAAGTTTAATTCATAACTCTTTCGCGCTCCATAATTTTTCCTGCATTACGTTACGCCAACTTCGGCATATATTATAATGATAAAGAAATTTGAAATACGAGATACACACACCTATATATACACGTATATAAACCATCTATCTATTTATTTATATATGTAAAAAAAAAAAGGAAAAAAAAAGTTAACTCTACCGAGTTTATTGTAATAATAGCGTTTCTCGCTAAATTTCAATGAGAAAACGTATTTGAATTTTCCGACAAGTCGATTCGTTTTCCCGAGTAAACAAAGTAATCACCCTATCCGTTAGTCAGGGGCCACCAACCGACACTCACTGTCTAATTCCGTAAACAGTAGCCTACCGCATTGGCCGCTATTCAACTCGGCAGCTATCCAAACGAAGAAGTGAGATTCTAATGACACGAAACGGGGTTGAGGAGAGAAAAGAAAGAATGAAGGATAGTAAGAGAGAGTGAGAGAGAGAGAGAGAGAAAAGATAGGCAAGCAAGATTTTCTTGCATAATGAGGAGACTCAAACAAATTACTATTTCATGATCAGAAAAATATCCTCGATTCGTAGAATTTTCAAATACTTACTCACTAAATTTACTTACTTACCAACTATTTTTACCATCCTACTAACATCTCGTTTATCAAACATCGAATAAAAGAACATTTCTTGATCTTTATGTACCTATCTTGTAATACCTTATACCTTTGATGTCTGATGTTCGATAAAATCGCTTTGAGAAGAAAAATGAACGTGTAATCGATACTAAAAAAAAGAGATATAATGGTTTCCATCGATATAATAACTTTATCGATCCTTTCGATGGGATAAATTGAACGAAAGATCTCCTAACAAAAAAATTGATTTATTTAGAGCATCAAGTTAACGAATATATTATCGATATTGTTGAGTAAAACGAAAAGAGAGAGAGAGAGAGAGAGAGAGAGAGAGAGGGTTAAGTTTGTTTAATCATTATATTATCTTGAGCGAAAAATAAATGAGAAACTGGAAGATACACAGACAAACGCATACAAACCTAAATATATAAATACGGATAGGGATGAGTATATCACAAGAGAGAGAGAGAGTGAAAGAGAAAGAGAGATAGTATTGGTTAGAATATTTTCTCTGAGGCTCTTTACATCGTATATTTTTTGTATTCTCATTTTCTTCGTGGATTTTATCCCCATGGCAATACAGAAAGATATTATGCACCGTCACGTCTCAATAAATTTATGACCTAGGCACCGATCACGGTATCGGGGATGCCAGTTTTAACGTTTAACCTTCTTAAACGATACCGTGAACCTACCACCGACCCACCGCACGTTAAAGAAAAAGAGATAGAAATAGTGAGATAGATAAAGAAGGACAGATAATACAGGAAGAAGGGTAACTCTGTCGTCCGTAAAACTCGCTTCCTTACGATACCAACCCCCGGACGACGTCAATCCAACTCTTCCCTCCTCTTTCATCCTTTTTATGCACTAATCTACTGCGATCGATCGTTTAATCCGGATTAGAGTTACGAGTGACACGAGTTGAATAAGTAATCGGGTACTGTCTTGCCAACTCTGCCGAATGTAATTTAATTCTTACGTAACGTTTTCTCTTTCCACAAGCCGACGTCTCATTTTCCTATCCTCATTTCTACTCTCTCTCTCTCTCTCTCTCTTTCTCTTTCTATCTTTATCGTCGTTCTATCCTTGTTTCTGTCCGTCTAGTTTCTGTCTCGTTTCTCTCTTCTCTTTCAAACTCGAAGTGGATTCATCGAAGCCGAGCTAAAGTTAATCAACGTACGTTAATCTTGGCGCGTGCTCTTCTAGGTAATTACGAATTATAAAGAGAGAAAGAGAGAGAGAGAGAAAGAGAAAGAGATAAATATGAGAGAGAGAGAGAGAGAGAAAGAAGCAAAGTTATCTCTCGACGATCATCCTATAGCATGATGCGAATCCGATTATCGGTTCGTCGTCGTCGTCGTCTAGACTCGCGAGTTCACTGGCATCATCCACGATCAACGTGAACGACACGACGACATAGGAATTCTTTTCTCTGGAGGCTGCTTTTTCGAATTTTCCAAAAGCTTTTCTACGGAATCCTACCTTTTTCTTTTCACGATCTCTTATTCTTTTTCTTATTCCTTTTTTTCTCTCTTTTATTCTTGTTCCCTTTCTCTCTGATCTCTTCTACGGGTTTTGCTTGATTCCCCCGGAAGAAATGTAAGTGCCCTGGCAGTGCAAAGTTCAAGGTAACTTTGATAACTTTCGCGAAAGAAGGATTCACCGGGAGATACGTTTCTGTTATTCTTGGAAAAAGATTCGCATAGTTGTGTTTTACAAATTCGTAAAGATTGTTATCCAAATATTCAAAAGGGTCAATAATATACGTGATGTTTCCTTTTGATTTTTTGATTATTACGTAAAAGTATTTAACCCTTCTTTGCATGATTTTTTCTTTTCTTTTAAAATAAATCAGGGTGATGTAATTAATGCTCTAGATTAAAGGAAAAATATTTTTAAAAATCCTAGTGCTATTTTTTGACAACTGCGTTTTTTTGTTGTACGCAATAGTCGCTTAAAAAGTTGCCAGCAACAACAAATATACAGTACAAGGGTTTTGAGTACCTTTTTTTGTTGATTAATTATTATGATTGAAATTTTCATCATCATGCAAAGAAGGGTTTAACAGTAATATTAATAAAAGCAAAATTCTAATGACACAAAAATTAGTTAAACATTTGATTCGAACATTACCGTAAAATGATTAAATATACAGGGGAAAAAAAGAGGATAACCTTAATCTAAATTAACATCCCTAATTTAAATGTTTCCCCTAGATCAATTAACAGTCGGTTCCTCATTTCCGTAATACGATTAAATATCCTGAAAAAAAATACCTTAATCAAAATTGACATCCTCAATCTAAATATTCTCTAGCTTGATTAATTGATAGTCAGTTACGTCGAGTAAGTAGTATAATTGAAAATAAACACGACGGTGGTAACGCATCCAAACTATACGATATAATATATGATACAAATTGTTTTCAAACAAATAGATCAATCGGGAAATCTTTCTTAACATAAATTTTTTTTTTCCCCCTCCTCCTCCTCCTCCTGATCCATTCTCTCTCTCTCTCTCTCTCTCTCTCTCTCTCTCTCTCTCTCTCTCTCTCCGATCGATAAGATATTTTGATAGAGAAAAAAAGATCGTGGTAAAAAAGGATCCCGATTATAAAATGGTTCGGGTTAGTCGTTGTTATTTCTTTTCAATGGCGATAAGATAAGGTACAGCCGGTAATATGTTTAGAATGAAAATAAACAACGTGTTGTAGGAAGTCTGCATGGATGGAAACGAGTGAGAAAGGTAGGAGGTATACTTGAATCGAAAAAGAAATGCCGACAAGAAGTACTTCCGCTCTTAAAATCTGGATTTTTCTCTCATACAAAGCATACACCCACACATCCACATACACATACACATACACACATACTTTTTTTCTCTTTCTTTCTGATCCTTTCTTTGGAATAGTAAGTACTTAGGTACTTTAAGTTAGGAGAATCTTAAACGGCGTATATAAGAAACAATGGAAAAGGGTCGTGCCCATACATCATGAACTTCATCGTCAAAAGATCTCACTTCTTTACCCCTTGTTCTTCTTCTTCTTCTTTCTTCTTGAACGCTTGACGAATCCGTTTCATTGGAGAATAGGGAATTATTACTTTCCCGATTATGCTACTTCATCTCGCGTGCAATAAGAAGAACGATGAAGCTAAGAAGCTTCTTTGCTATTAAGCTAGGAAAACTTAATTAGCTTTCAACGTGAAAATCAGCGAGCTTCGTTTCAACGGGAGGATCTAACTATATCCTTCGAAATCTCATTGATCTGATAGTTGTAATAACCTACGGGTTGAGAGAATAATGATCGAAAGACGATCGATTTTTCTTTCTCTCTCTCTCTCTCTCTCTTTTTTTTTTGGTGTGATCTCTGTAATCGTCCCGATTTTTATCGAACGCAAAGTATTTCTTTAACCAAGAAATCCAACTATATATATTTTTTTTATTATTACAGGAATATATTCGTCATAGGAAAATAAGTAATTATTATTATTTTTTCAAACATATTCGTTAATTATAAACATTGGATAATATATATATATATATATATATATATATATATATATATATGGAAACGAAAAGGAGATAAAAATACAGAAAATTCATTTGGAAATATTTTACATATTGCACGTAGCGATCGATAAAGTATTTATTTATTTTTAAATAATATGAATATATTTTTATCATTTGTATTAATGAAATGATTAATATTTAAATTATATTTATAATATGTCAATAAGTTATGAGAAATAATATTATTTAATTTTTCACAAATTATCAACTCATTCCTCAACCGCGTCATTCCGTTAGGATTAAATTTAATTTTACGTAGTAGTATGCCGCGCATATTTTGTTTTTAACAAATACATATATATATATATATTCGTAATTATTTCATTTTGGCGAGGAAACGTAGGTAAACATTTCAAAAATCAAGCTACACGAGTAACAACAAGAGCATATATTTTCATATTGCTTTGTAATATGAATATGCATTAAAATATAACGTCATATTTATTTTCGTTGATATTTTGCATCTCCTTTTTTTGTTTTCCCTTTTCTTTTTTTTTTTTTATCTCACTCTCTCTTTCTCTCCCCTACGTCTTTCTCATCATCCCTGATAAATCGAAATACGCGATTTCTTTTTTCTCTCATTCGAAATCTCGAAAAACAATCGAATCTCTCGAGGAGATCAAGGAATAACGAAGAAAAAACGTAGGAGGACGTGTCTGGTGTAAAAACAAAATGGCTGGGGGGAGGTGAGGGGGGGGGGATAAAACACATCGTCAGCAATCACCCCTTTCATTTATTGACGCCAACGCATTTCTCATTTTAAGATCTCAATCAAATGGAATAAAAAGGCTTAGAAGAAAAAAAATGTGGGTGAGAATTTGAAACGTTTTGAAATACACCCGAGCATTTGTATTGCTTCGGAAACGATTCGTCGAGTTGTTCCCCTCTCAGCAGCAGCAACAACAACAACAGTAGCTGGAGCAATCCTCCTCACTAACCTTTCTTTACGAATAAATATTATGTTTGAGAGAGATCTTTGAAAATCACGTGATAGATCTTTCTCGATGTTACATATCATACATACAAGTACATATATGTATATATATAATATATGCGTTTATATAAATATCCACGTGTATTGGCAATGATTGATATGACAAGCAATCAATTTAAAAATTTATCTCAAGTACGATGAAGCATGTTCTACTGCAACCTTTTTTCTATTTTTTTTTTTCTTTCCTATTGTATTTTTATCATAAGACGCAGATACATAAATCTCGTATATATATATAAAAATAATCTTTTTCGTAATTTTACTCGTGAATAAAATTCAAAATGATTCGTTATATGATTCTCTCATATATTGATATGGATAATATAAAATATTGTCCAAAAAATAAACAAAATCTATATTTTTCTATTTTCTTTTCTTCCTTTTTTTTCCTATCGCAACAAGTGCGGTAAGATAAAGTAAGAATAAGGAAAATGTAAACGAAAAGAAGAAGAAGAATAGAAAGAAAGAAAGAAAGAAAGAAAGAAAGAAAGAAAGAAAGAAAGAAAGAAAGAAAGAAGAAGAAGAAGAAGTAACATATTCCCATTGAGATTTCCAAACGATTTGTCTGGTTAAGATCGTGAAATGGAATGCGGTGGGGTGGAGGGTAGGGGGAGTTAAAAGAAGATGGTAGTAGGCGAGCGAGAAACAAATCGTGAATCGTTTACATAGGTTATCCATCTGTCTCTCTCTCTCTCTCTCTCTCTCTCTTTCTCTCTCTCTTTCGTAGGGAAAAGAAGAAAAAAAAAAAGAAAAGAAAAGAAATGTAGATCGATGGCGTGTGTTCGTTCGATTTATCGATTTCTTTTCACCTATTTTCTTCTCCTTCTTTTTCTATACCGTTGGCCTTTTCCATCGTTGGCTCGTCCACAGTTTTTCCCTTGAGGGAACGAAAGATGCAATAACGACGACTACTACAAAGACGACTACGAGAAACTAGTACTAGAAGATTTTCACGTACGTACATACGACTTTCTTTTACTGTCCTCGCTGAGGGTACGATCAACGATCAACTTCCGTCCTGGGAATTTCACGTGATATTTGCCGTTGAGATCACAAATATCGAATACGTAGTATCCTTTCTGACAAACGTTTTAAAGAAAAGAAAAAAAAAAAGAAAAGAAATTGACGTAAAACTGATATGCAATGGATTGAGTGAGTCAATGAATGAATGAATGAATGAATGAGAGAGAAAGAAATAGAGAATGGGTATAAGAAAAATTTGAAAAATTACGGCAAACGAAAAGTAGAAGAACGTTTGGTGATCGTATTACTATATATGTATTTGTATGTAATAGTTGGTGGAACAGCTCACGCCAGCCAGTTGGGTGACCAAGCAAGGAAGAGAGAGAGATAGAGAAATGGTGAGAGTGAACGAGAAACCGGAGGAAATATCAGCGAGATAGCTACAAATACGGCGTTATATATGACAGTTTGATGTATAGTTGAATTTTTATGCCGGCGAGAGATGTTATTGCCGCGTCACAGAACGAATCTCTGATACGTCCGGAGCTGCTAGGCGAGGAAACTTGGCAGCGAAATCGATATCGCATGATTTATGCCTAGATTGAGTTTTTCCGCCGTTATTCCTCTCTCTCTCTCTCTCTCTCTCTCGTTTACTCTTACTCATTCTCGACCACTCTTCTTCATCCTGCAACGTAGCTATCAACATCGCACTTTGCCATTGCCAACGAAATCTTTCTTGGCGTGTTCTTCTTTCTGTCTGTCTGTCTGTCTGTCTGTCTGTCTATTCCTAAATATATCTTTTATCTTTATTTATTTCTCTTTATTGAAATATATAATAATATATAAGATTAATGTATGTGTGTGTTTAGAATATTTCATATTATGTGATACAAATATATTTGGTATTATAAAAATTTGTTTTATTGAGAAAAGAAATATATTAATAATAATTCTCAATAGTTTGGTTTGTTAGATGTTGAATATGAATCTTTGGAGTTACCGGTGTTGTTAAGAAAAATATGAATTTGCACGATGATTGTTATCACTTCAAATATATTCTTAAACAAATATTTCTAATTTTATAATCAGGTGAAGCAATTTTTTGTGGGACATCCTGTATATTAAATTTTACGTGCAATTATTTACCCGAGGTCATTGTTATTGGAGTAAAAAAAAAAACAAAAAAAAATGTTATATGCAGAAATTATTTTATTTCAAAGTTAAAATCTTACAAAGCTCACAATTTTGATTTAGGTGAACATATTTCTGAAATTTCAAAGTGATTTTTTTTACATTTAATTATTATCTTTTTACTTATATATATAAACGCATAGTTTATTTCTATTATATATATATATATATATATAATATATACGTGTATCTTTTTCTTTTCAATGGGTAATTTAAGTGAAACGAAAAGTGCTCGCTCACTCGTTCGACTTTTTCGCCCCGTTACATTGAACCCTTTCGTAGGAAACGAGTTTCTTTTTGTACCGGACCTGGTGATCCCCGATAATACATTTCTCGTTTCTTCTTTTTTTTTTTTTCATGGGAATGTTCTGTTTCTTTCACATTTTACGAGCCAGTCGTCCTCAGGGCAGGTGCAGCCTTCGGTGTAGTGACTTTGAACGTCGAACCAACTTGATTTCTTTTCTTATGAGAGACAAAAAAGGTAAATCGGGTTAACCAAATGTTCTTTTAAGATCACAGTAATTGATAATGACGGGGATCGTTTATGACGTTGGCAAAATTTTTTAGTTAGATGAGAAAAAATTGATTTTCATTATATAATATTATAAACTATGATTATTTTCAAAATGATCGAAAAGGGACGATTACGATTTGTGGTTTTTGCTCTTTTTTTTTTTTATATATATATATAAACGGATGATTTGCTTGTTTTTTTTTTGGAATCGAGGTAGATCGAATATCGAAACGCTGACGCTCCGATATAAATTTCTTTAATTAGAAACTGGACACTGTTTTTTTTTTGTGCGCGTATAAATTTCGATCTATCGTAATAGTTTCAGAAAAGGAAAACAAAAAAGAGATTTATTTTCTATAACAAATAATAATTTCATTAGTAGAGACGATAATCCATAGCAAACTAGAAATCTAGTTAACGCTCAAACGAGCATCGTGATTTCGCTCGGGGCAAGAAACATTTGCATTTCGGGTTTAGTTTTTACCAATGAGTAAAAACATAAATTTCGTGATAGTAGTAGTAGTAGTTTCAGGTGGTAGTAACAGGCTTCTACCGTTTTCCAAACATATAAATACGCTCGACGAATTGTTACTAACGGGCTACTAACTCAAAGTAAAACTATGTCGTAGGGATATATACCATGTAGTAGGTTTAAACGTGTATTGGAAGATGAAAGGGAATCAGAAAATATGGGCTGCTGTCACTCCATTCGCTCGTATTCGATGACGTATGGACGTTTTATTTCCCTGCCAAATATTCTCGTATACTCGTAAAATACGAGTTTCTCTTTCGAATACCATTTACCACGATAAAGGATCAAAATGATCGGATTTTCAGAAGGACCATTGTGATTTGTGGTTCCTTAAACAGTATTCAACATTGTGTACGATATGATACTTTATTAAATATATATTTTCATTTTCTTTTTATCGAATTGGATAAGATCGGATATGGGGATAGGAACATTATAATAACACGGATAATGGATGGTACCCTTCCTTTTAGATGTTAGTGTTGGACAAGAAATATTACGTAGTATGAACGATCCTGTTCTAGGAAAAAATTCGATGAAATTTAAATGCTCTATTTCACTCTTTTCATTTCTTGTTCTTCCTCCCGTGGGGAAATGTGATTTTACCATAAGTTACGTTCCCACTCTTTCTCTCTTTCTTTCGGAGAAGACTACTCTCGACAAATCTTTTATCGAGAGATACGTTGGCCACTTTTGTCCGAGAACGCGTATACTCGTGTTTTCGGACGGTCGACTATCGATAAAGCTACTTTTCCGTCTTTTTCTTTCCCTTTTCTTTTTTCTCTCCTTTTCTCTCTCTCTCTCCTTCTCTCTCTCATTCTATGTCTCTTTTTATCTTCCGTGCTTCTCTTGCACGAAAGCACAGTCCCCTTTTTCGACAATAAGTTCACACATCCTAGTAGATGGTAGAACGCGGCTGGACTTAGGCCAAATACTTTTATGGCTTTTCGTACTAGCAACATTGTCCCTTCTCACCACCATCGAGCATACTACACCACTACGAAGAAAAAAGGAGAGTTCGAATTGGGGAAAAGAGAAAGAGGGTTTCCTATCGACAGGATGATTTGTCCGCTTTTGTAGTCGAGAAAGACCGAATGTCGGAATACCGACGCCAATAACTCATACTTTTTTATGTACTTATATGCATGCAATATATATATATATAACTGTGTGTGTGTATATATATATATATATAGAAACTAACTGAGAATAAGATGGACATACTTGGAACGAAATACCGTTTGAATATTTTAATCGAGATTTACGATTATTCTTCAAGCATTTTTCATCTTTTATGAACAATATGAAAGAAGAAAAGAGAGAAAGAAAGAGAGAGAGAGAGAAAAATATGAGAAATTTTTATCGAAGAAAAAAATTCATAGAATTATAAGTTTTCCAGTATTTTCCATAGATTATTGTCTTAATCGAAACATAATACAAGTCAAGGAAGACTTGAGAAAGAAAAAATGTTTCAGATAGAAAAACGGTTATCTTTTTTTTCTCTTTCTCTTTCTCTTTCTCTTTGCGAAAGAAAGTTTTGCGTACCTTGCGCAGTTAAAACTCCATTCGTTCCATCTTTCTCGTTCAATGATCTTCCTGGGCGCGAGAAACATCGAAAATATTTTCACTTTGAAACTGCATTTGGTCGGACACGACTTTTCCGTAGCCTCTGCTCGTTTCTGTACTCTTGATGTTAGTTTGATGGGATAGTTTCAAACTCGAATTTAAAAAGAATAAAGAAACTAGAGATAAAGAGTGGGAGAGAAAGAGAAAAGAAGAAAATCAAAGAGAAAAGTAGTAAATGATCAATGGTACGTAGTGTACTATAAATATAACTATTCTTATTCTTTTTCTTTTGTCTTTACTACTTTAGTTTTTGTGTTACACGTAGAACAAAAAAAAAAAAAGTAGAACAAGAAAAATACGAATGAAAATAGAAAAGAGAAACATATAGCTTTTTTTCTATTTCTCTCTCTTTCTCTTTCTCTTTCTACATTTTGCGTACTCGTACAAATTCGTGATATATCAGTGAAACGTTGTTACCTCCAAAAAAAAAAAAGAAAAAAAAAAAAACGAAAATTCGTGCCAAGCCAGGATTGATTAAAATTCAAGAAACAAAAACGAGAAATTGCGCGAATGTAGAGAAGAACAAAAATTGGAAGAAACGTGTTATTTTTTTTTTTTTTTCTTTCTCGACGACAATCTTTCCAATTCCTCGAAGGGACATAATAATCTTATGAGCGCCATAATTCTATGAATTTTAAATAAACGACGTTTTTAGATGAGCCCAAACGCTACGACGCCGCTGTCGAGACGGCTACCCGCGTAAAATCCAATTTACATTTTGATCATAAATATTTTTCTTATTCGTTATTACAAAGCTTTTTCCGTTCGCGTGGGGAAATTAACATTGCTCAATTAGAATTGGAAAAGAAGAAGAAAAAAAAAA
>NW_014569558.1:19740-21427 GCF_001313835.1 Polistes canadensis | reverse complement strand
ATATATATATATATATCTCGAGAGAGAGAAAGAGAAAGCACGTTTTAGATAATAGTCGTATTATTCTGCAACCGAGGAACGACGTTCGCAGATTTTCCGATATAAATCGCACGCAAATTCTAACCCTCTCCGATGCTTTTACCTTCCTTTCTAACATCCCAACCACCCCTCCTCAACACTGCTACTCCCAACACGCTTATCTTCAACTTCGCGTATTTTAATAAAATATTTCATCTCTAAAAAGAGACAGACAGAAAGAAAGAGAGAGAGAGAGAGAGAGAGTAGCATTTTGCGTACATCACATTGCATTCGTTATCAAGTTTGCTTGAAAAAAACTACTACAATATATTTATTCCTTTTGTTTTATCTTTTAACATTTGTTTTTTTGCATTACTTTTCTTGTTTCTTTTTTTTTTTTTTCTTTTTTATATCTATCCTTTTTATCCCTTTTTACATTCTTATTTTGTCAAATGTATAAATATTTAAATTATTGTCACGATAAGAAAGAAAAAGGATTTCAGTGAGATACAATACTTCTCTCCCCCTCTCTCTCTCTCCCTTTCTCTATTTGACGTTACAGCACCCTATACGATAGATACGATATACAGGATTTAATACACTTTCCTAGTCCTTGCCTACTACCCCTTCGAAGTGTATCACCATAGTCTTTCTTATATTGGTATGTTTTTGTCGACAATGTATATCTATATATATATATATATGTACATACATAGACACACATACACTTATATAAACATATAGGCATTTCTCGTTTCACCAACATCAAGAAAGAAGACGCTCCCCCCCCCTCCTCTTCCCTCCCCTACCCTCCCCATCGGCCAATGTTCTTATCTCTCGACGTCGTTTCTCAAACGTAATTTACGTAGCACCTGCTTCGTACTATCTCGGCTACATTTTTGCCCGAGGAAGAGGATACGACGGTTTGCAAGGTTTATTGACGCGAAATAGGCTCTTCTTTCTTTTCTATCTCTCTCTCTCTCTTTTTCTCTGTATTTCTCTCGCTTTTCTTCGTCATTCAAGTTTCCTCTTTACAGCAATAGCAGCAACAGAGAGAGAGAGAGAGCATCTTCTTGTCGAGTTGCGAAAAGTGAAGCAAATTTGAAAATTAGCCAGCTTGATGGGCACCCCACCGTTTTATGTTTACCATCCTCGGAAAATTTTCCTCGATATTTCACTTCTGTCTAATATTTTATTCTTTACCTCTTTCTCGCTCCCCTTTACCTCTCTCTCTCTCTCTCTCTCTCTCTATCTATCTATCTCTTTCTTTCTTTCTATATATACCACTCTTATTTTATCTTTCTTAAAGATGAGAGGAAAAATGTAATAACGCTTTTACAAAAACATTGAAAATATTCCGACGATAAAGAACAAGTGATAAATGTAAAAGTTTAATCGATAGGAGAGAGAGAGAGATAGAGATAGAGATAGAGAGAGAGAGAGAAAGTGGAAAAGGAAGAATGAATTAGAAACACAGAATAGCAATCGAGCGAACATTGTATTCGCTTAACGAGCACAACGTCCGTAAGTCACGCCCGATGCGTATAACATTTAACGCAAAATGTTACATGTAAACGTTGTATACGCTCTCCTGAGTCATTATGTTACATACACCAGCTCCCGCTGTATCTAGTTTTTCTCTCGAAAATAAAACAAAAAAAAAAAAAAA
>NW_014569558.1:16881-18015 GCF_001313835.1 Polistes canadensis | reverse complement strand
CTCTCTCTCTCTCTCTCTCTCTCTCTCTCTCTCTCGTTTTCTTTATCTTTCTCTATTTTCTTTTCTTTATTCTAACGAAAAGACGCCGATGATTGTTCATTTCAATCCTTTTCCGTATTAAATGGGCCTATTTCTTTTTCTTTTTCTTTCTCTCTCTCTCTCTCTCTCTCTTTCTCTTTTTTTTATTCGCTTATATTACGTGGTTTTAATTATCATTTAAACTATCATTTACATTTTCTTCATTAAATTTTATCTTAACGAAAATTTATATCGTTCATAATTATATAACATTTCAATTTCGATGAAGAAAATTATTCGAGATTAACATTTGAAACCATAAACTCGCTAAATTTCAATCGAAGTTATTACATTTATTTGAAGAAAAACATGTTTTATTTGGCAAAGAGAATAATATTATTGGCTGTCAGTTAATTTTTATTGTAAAGAAAAAAAACAATGATGAGCCGCAGATTAATTATGACTGATATACAAGATATCGAATTTATAAATTATTAATGTTTAATATTATAGATTAGATTTTCTAAAATTAACGAGATAAAGTTTGGAAAATCTTAGATATTCTGTTTCCTGTATTATCAACTTTAAATAACGTATTGAAAGACTTTGGATACCTCTATTATCTCTCTCTCTCTCTCTCTCTCTCTCTCTCTCACACACACACTCTCTCACTCTTCCCCTTCTTTCTCTCACACTTTTTTTATCGATATTACTTTAGACACAGGAATCAATTTTTTCTCGGTGTGCATACAACGATCTCCCCCCCCAAACCAACCCACCCACCCACATACTTCCACCCCCCACCTTATACATCATCCCCTTTCATCTCTCCCTCTCTCTCTCTCTCTCTCTTTCTATGTATATATAAATATATACATGTGATATCTCTTGCTCCGTGTGTTTCTCTCCATCTTTTTTCCGAGTTAGAAACGGGGCCGTCGCATTTCAATTACTCGTTTTTGTTGGTAATACCAACAACGTGGCTGTTGCGGGCATCCAAAAGGCTCGATCTTCGTTCAAGCATTCGTCCGCCTGGCAAAGCGAGCAAGCACAAAACTATTTATGTAAATAATATTAATGTCTTCTCTTGGGCGAACGCACACACACACACACACA
>NW_014569558.1:8802-16721 GCF_001313835.1 Polistes canadensis | reverse complement strand
TCTCTCTCTCTCTCTCTCTCTTGCTTTTCCTTCTTCGCGACAGCACGTTTATGATTAAAACAGGGCTTCCTACGAGTTCGATTTTCTGACATAGAAAAGTAACAGCTTGCGGTTGTGGTATATCGAACTTAAGTTAACTATACCTAGTACTTTGCATTTTCATTGTTTTCGTTCGCTTCGTTATTATCGTTATATTTAATTATACCGATAACACTATCGTTTAAACGAAAGCATTCACTTTATTAACATCGATATGACAAAATATATTTATCTAGATATATATCTATATTATATATTTCGACGATAGATATTATCTTTTAAATTAAATTATATACAATATTATAATAAATTAAACAGTGTTGACGTATTCGTAGATTTTTTTTAACATTTCAATTAGTTACGTTGAAAATTGTGTATTTAGCAAATATTTTCTATCGTTTATTTCATTAACATCATCGAATTTACATCGACGCATTAAAATTAATAATAATTTCAATTCGCATTTCATTACACATTTGTCAATTATTATAAATTAATTAATTTTTTTAATTATACACATTTTTCGAAATTTGTAATAACAATCATTTGCCCGTTTCGTATCTCATTAAGATTTGCAAAATGCAAAAGGGAAAGGAGAAGAGTTGGGAAAGCACAGTAGAGAAAAAAGAATTTAACCAACGGATTCTCCTCTCGGGATAGATAGTTCGGCAAAAAGCTTTAAACGGTGGTGTTTGTTTGAGGAGGCTCGGTCGAAACGTTATTACCTTGGAAAAGGGGAAAACAAACGTCCAAGCAAAGCACCGAGAAAGTCCAAGTAAATAACGGGGTGTAGATAATTGAATGTCTGACACTTTCAGTCCTGACGTTGTAACGAAAAGTTTGTTAAATCATCATCAAGTGATTGAAAGATATAGAATAAGGAAAAAAAAAAAAAGAAACATCATAGAATCGCGAAAACGATCTTTGATTCGATTGATTCGATTTTGTTCCTTCCTATTGCAACCCTGATGGAAAAGATTAATATTTTAAGATCATAATTTTCTTTATTTTTTTTTGTTTTCTTCCTTCTTTTACGTATTACATGTTCCTGGATAAAACCACGAACGTTTTCCAGTAACAGCACTTTTTTACGACTTGATATCGATACCTACAACTACCTGTAAAATATTCAACCCCGCCCACAAAAGTCATTAACACGAACCGAAAGAAAAAAGATCGTATAAAAACGTGGATAGTATCTCTTATGTTATGGCTTTTACTATGAAAAGAAAAAAAACGAGAGAGAGTGAGAGAGAGAGAGAGAGAAACCTTAAGGAAAGTATTTTTCCGATGTAATTCATTCTCTTTCTTTCTTTTTTCTTTTTACCCCTTTACGTTAATTATTTTTTATTTTTAATTATACATAGACGATGAGAGGAGAGATTGGGTCGCAAGAAAATTATTTTCTATTTGAAAAAGCTCTAACGGAGAGAATCACGTATGTGTGTGCGTGTGTATACCGGGTGAAGCATTTAAAACAGGTCGCTTAAGTAATGCCATTACGGCGATAGAAAAAATGTATCCAACGAAATTTACTTGGTTTTGAGGGTAACGTAATTTCATATTAATAGTCTTTTTTTTTTTTTTTTTTTTTTTTCGACCGAAAAAAAAAAAAAAAAAAACATACGAAGGTTAAAATTGTATTTTTAAATGGAATTATATATNTTTTTTTGTGAAAAAAAAAATAGAAAACATACGAAGGTTAAAATTGTATTTTTAAATGGAATTATATATTCTTCTATGCATTATATCTAATATGTTGTTTGAAGACGCGTACAGAGTCAATTACGCTACGGTTTTTATTATTTCCCGTTTTGTTTCTACATAAAAATGAAAAATATAAATATATATAAAACGTGATATTGTATTACTCTCGAAATTAATATAAGTTTAGGCTGATACACCTTTTTTTCTTTTTTCTCTATGATTCATAACAATCGTATTACTCATGTTGCCTGCTTTAAATGCTTCATCCAGTATACAAAATATATAAATATCTATCGTACACACATATCAAAAATAAGAGTATACATTTTTCGTATATGTTCTTTCGACATGCGATTATTTCATATCAAACGATCTCTAAATTACATAACGATAAAATGAATCATTTAAAAAATATATATATATACCTATCCAAAGTGTATCATGCTTACACGTTCATCGTTTTAATTATCGTTAGTAGTAAACCCAAATCGTATTGTTCGCGAAACACGATTAAAAGATTAATATTTCTTTTCGAGTAGAGAACAAAGAAAAAAAGAGAGAGAGAGAGAGAGAGAGAAGAAATGGAATGAGAAAAAATTCATTTTATGCCAGGTGAAAGAAAAAAAATAGCTTTACTTCGTGTCAAATAAATCAAGTCAAGCTAACGGGAGAAAGTAGAAATCATATCGCGTATATTCGGTCTTTTCTTCGGTCGAGAGCTAAGATCAACATCGCAAAAAGGTTGAGACGTATAGAAAAAAAAAAAGAGAAAAAAAAAGAAAAAAAACCATAGAGAGGAAGAAAGTGAGGAAGAAGGAAGGGGATGGTGTCTTTGATATTCCAAAGAAACGCGTGCTTCGCATGTACCATTAGTTACGTACCACCTTCTCCTTAGCCCATTGATCCTGATACGACACGAAGCCAATTTTTCAAAAGACACGCTTGCCTCTACGCTCCCTGCATTTATAATCTCGACGATTATTCTTCGTCCAGTAAGTACTATACTCCCCCTCAATCCTCTCTCTCTTTCTCTCTTTCTCTTTCATTCGTTTCATCGTATACTTTTTTTAACGTGAGCATAGCGTCCAGAACGCGTGCGAAAGTAGATACGAAATTTCTTCTATCTATCTATCTATCTATTCCTTTCGTGCTTTTTTTTGTTTTTTTTTGTTTCTTTTTTTTTTTTATTCGTATTCCACGTTTTCTCGCGTTCTTCCTCTCATTTTTTCCTTCCTTCCTTTCTTTCTTTCTTTCTTTTACTCGTTTTTCTCTCTGTGTGTACCATAGAAATTCACTGGTGGGATTTACGCGGCGAAGGGGTGCTTTAAAAGCTTCTCTCGTTTCACAAGAGCGAGAGAGAGAGATACACACATTCTTCTTACTCTTTATCTCCGTTATCCCTCCATACCCTTTTGTCTTATTTTTCTCCCTTCTTCTTCTTTTTCTTTTTTTTTTTTGTTGTCCAAGTTCTCGAGACCGGTCGTAAACGTAAACAGCATAGCCGTCGCGCTATCAAATGCGCTATCTCACCGTCCTCCGACTTCGAACTTCACATACTGCGGTTTTCCTTAGGATACCCGTCGAGTATTTGTTTACTGCGAACAGTCGTCTCACTCTTTTTCCTTTCTTTCTTTCTCTCTTTCTTTCCTTCTATCTATCTATCTCTTTCTTATTCCTAGTAGCTTTACACTTATGTTCTTTTTCTCGAGGCGCTATAACGATTCACGAAAAGAGGAAAGAGTGGTAGTATAGTAGTCTCCTTGCGGCAGGCGCCACAGACCCCCCTAAAACGTTTCAAAGAAAGAGAAAGAAAGTTAAGCGGTCGTTTTAAACGAAACGACCGTTTCCCAAGCAAAACCCAAACCCCCTTTTCCATCTTTACCATCTTTTACTCATCCTAAAAGCGCTTAAACGCGATAAGGAGCTTGAGTATATATATTTCGAAAATAGAATGATAAATATTTTCCTTTTTAGGCATGAGAGATACGATTAAAACTTGTGATCAAGATTTCGATTGATATATTTGTAACGTTTATCAATAAATTTAAATGATATACACATATATTTTTACGCGTTTCATTTAAATTTCTTCCTTCTATATTTTTTTATTACTATCATCGTGTTGATTATCTATTAATATTATTATTCTGTTATTTCAACTCAATGTTATTTGTTGCTTAATTATTTTCTTAAATTATGATATTCGTGTTTTATTGTTGATGCGTGTATATGAGTGTTATTTTAATCCTATCTGATTTTATTGTTCTGTTTCTTGTATCTGCATATTATTAGAGACATTTCAATTTCCGACACAACAACTTCATTTGAACGTCAATACTGAATTCTGAAAAAATCTCTTCAATTACGTTCTTTAACAAACGTAAAGATACAATAAAAACGTTTCGATATATTAATTTTTGAAATTTTTTTACTTTACTCGGAGACCAACAATTAATTATTTTACGTATTTTGTATTTCTAAATTTGGCACCTTAAAACTTATATGTATATGTAAGCGTATCCTTTTTTTTTTTTTTTCAAAACACTATTTCCAACAAAATATTTTAACTTGAATCTTTAATCTTAAGTTAGAAGTTAAAAGAAACTTCTTGATTGAGAATGTTACTGGATTACTGGAAGAGTGTAACTTCTTAGTTCATGTTTAATATAATATAGATTCGTTCGAAGTGATTAAATTCGTAAAGGGATTCGAGAAAGGTGATTAAGTAGAAGTAGGGGAAGTCGAAAAGAAAGTTATGTGAACCTATTACGTGACTTTACGTTTCATGCG
The DNA here is from genome assembly GCF_001313835.1 of Polistes canadensis. Classification (NCBI taxonomy): domain Eukaryota; kingdom Metazoa; phylum Arthropoda; class Insecta; order Hymenoptera; family Vespidae; genus Polistes; species Polistes canadensis. Next base: position 12,185 of record NW_014569558.1, on the reverse strand, counting down.
TTCTTCTATGTCTTAATATCCTAATTAAAATGAAAGTTGAAAGATAGACGCGAACTAAAAGTATAAATTTATTTTAGATTGAGGGTCTTACGTTTCAACGAAAAAAAAAAGAAAAAAAAAAGAAAAGAAAAGAAATGGAAGAAAAAAAAGAAATGTAAAATAGAAGGAAATGAGTAAAGGAAACGGAAATGTAGAAAGGAAGGAACTCGTATGTTATGAGCTAACATACGAGCACCTATGACTCGTACAAATTTAAATTTAAAACTGGCAGAACGCGTGATCAATTTTTCAAGAAATACTGTAAAATGATGTATACTCGCTCTCTCTCTCTCTCTCTTTTCTATACTATTTTCGTAGATCACGAAAAAGATCTTTGTGACAATTTTCTAGAGTGTCTCTTTCTCTACTTTGCTCTCTCACTTTACAAAGGATATGAAAATGTAGGAAATGACGGGTTTCTCATTGTCCTTTATCAGCCAACGTGTATCTTTATCGCTCGTACGCGAATCGAAAAATCACAGGTTAAAAGAGAATAAAAAAACCAAATGAAAATTTGGATTTTCGGTTATAAAATGTAGGGATGAGAGATCGTTGGTGACTTAACGCGTTAGATAAAAGGGTATAATAAAGGCTTCTAGAGCAAGTGGAACTGACGTATATGTATTATGTAGAATATATATCGAAGTAAGCTTTCGTACAAGTATATATATATATATATATATATATATGTGTTGGTGGGTAATAGTATTCCCTTTCCTTTAGTCAACGTTTTACGTAAACCGTAAACGATAAAGTCGCGTAGGGACATTTTACGTTTGTATTTTCTCTCTTCGTCTGAATCGTAAAAAATTCACGTTGATAATTCACCCATTTTTTTTTTTTTTTTTTTTTTCTTTTTTTCTTCTTCTTATTTTCTTTCTTTCTTTTTTTCGTGTCGCGTCGACGTGGTCGCAATATCGAAAAGTATACTAAATGAAAGGAAGCAAATGAAAGAAACTGTATTAACCTGAGCGACTACTACTACGTATATGTAGTTAGTTTTCTATTCTCTGTGTGAGTGCGTTTATGTAAACCTTTAAAGATATACATATGTATATATCTATATATATTTGTACGTGTATGCATATGTATGTATGACTGTATATGCACGATAAAAAAGAGAGATAAAGAGAGAATCGAATCGTGAACGTTCGTTCGATGCATCGCGTGCATCCTACGAAACAACACATGGAATGTTCATTCATGCGCGTACGTTAATGTAGTACGTGCAAACCGTGCTTAACGTTCTCGTTGATTCGTTCAATGGGAAAAATCTGCAGTGCGGTGCTAGCCACGAAAGCTTGGTCCACGTTGAATCATACCGGCATTGTTTTCCTTTACCAAACCTGTACCATACAAACTGATGTGAAAGAGAGAAAGAGAAAGAAAGAGAGAGAGAGAGAGAACGAAAAGAAAAAGGCCTGTCAATCGCGATTCAAACAACGACGATACCATCAGAATTCTCTCTTTTTCTTTTTTCATTTGTTCTTTTACACATATTTAAATATTTTAATATTCTGTTCTTTTTATAAAAAGTGAACACATTTGTTGTGTGGAATGGACTTTATTTCAGATGAAATTTAATATAAAATTATATACGTTGGCAGGTAGGTAGGTAGGTGAACGTCACCGTTTAAAACGGTCAATACATTTAGCATTAAATTTCCGGTTAAATTCACACTACACGAACATATCGTTTTAAAAGATTGCAGAATAGATGGTAGGAATGAATGAGACGAGGTGGTGGTTGGTAGTAGTAGTAATAGTAGTAGCAGTAATAGTAGTAAGAGGGGAGAGTCCAGTAGGAAAATCGTATGGACCTGGGGTTGAAGCTTCCATGTAGATTTTGAGAGCCGCTAAAGTCATATTAGGTAAATCAGAGGGATCGTGTCGGTGCTCGTCGTCCTTAAAACGACGAGAGAGCTAGCTAGCTATTCTGCTTAACACTTACAAGGATTACGATTATTAACAGAGTTAAACTCGACGAACGCTCGAGTTGCGAGACCGTCTGTGCACCTTGCTGCTTCCTCCCTCGTAAACGAAAATTTGGGTTATTAAGTGAGATAGCTCAAGAGGATGAAAATGCCAGCAAGAGAGACGAAAAGAGAAAGAAAGAAAGAGAGAGAGAAAAGATGATAGTACAAGAAAGAAAGAAAGAGAATGAAGGGACTTATAAATAATAAATTGCTAACTACCGGAACACCTTGACGATGAAAACTCATTTTCCAACAGGACACAGGGGTGAGGGGGTAGATTAAATTCTTTTTAAGAACATTCCTAACTTTCTTTTATAATTTCCTATTTTTTTTTGTGTTTTTGTTTAAGCTCGTTTTGTTTTCATTGTTTGTTTCTCTATCTATCTCTCGTTCTTTTATTTAAAATATTTTGTTTCATTCGTTCGTTAGTTCGTTTCTTTCTTTTTTTTTTTTTCTTTTTGTCTTTTCTTTCCTTCTTCCCGTTCAAATTCCCGAATACGATGATGATGACGAGATATGGTAAAGCGAGTTGAAATAGAATACGCGTGAATGGGCTCACGAAATTGACAAAACGAGCTCGAAATAATAATGGACGTGCGTAGAAGCTATCGGAGCTCTGTATCGTGCTATCCCGACGCGTATCGGACACGGTAAAATCGAAGCGCTATCCTGGAAAATTCGTTGCCTAAAAGGTATATCTCACACACACACACACACACACACACACACACTCTTTATCTCTATTTCTGTTTCTGTCTCTATTTCTGTTATAGGAATATTGGTGTTTCAACTGAAACGTGTAATCAAATTATATTTATTTAAATAAAACAATATCGATAGATAATTAATGATAATGAAAATAATGAAATATATTATATTAAGTTTTTGGCTAAAACTATGCCCAAAAAAGAATTTTTCATGATTTTAAGACGTAATACTGTAATATAGTAATTCAACATGGTTTTCCCCTATATCTTGTGGAAGACAAATTCGACGGTTCTTTTTCTTTGTTTTTTACGGTTGGTAAAAGTAGATGGAAAATTCGACATTTGTTATTTTTAAGGGTCAATTTTCCTACCACTGTATTATATTTCCTTAGACGTGTGTATGTGTTTGTGTACGTGTAAGTATTCTCGGAGATATACCTGCGTGCAGGTGTGTGCAATCGCAAGACAGCAATTAGTAGAGTTTGGTAGGGTGAGTCTCACAGACCACGGTCACCAACGTAATTACAAAAGTTCGCCATCATAACTTAATTGATGCGTCCGTTATTGCTCCTACAGCGGTTCACTGGATGAATTTTAGGATTACTATGGCGTATGCTACCTGCAATCACTTCTCCAGATGAAACTCTCTCTCTCTCTCTCT
>NW_014569558.1:4073-5862 GCF_001313835.1 Polistes canadensis | reverse complement strand
GGGGGGGGGGGGGGGAGGGGTAAGGGTGGAGACCTTTCGCACAATTACGCTAAAGTCGTATCCGTAACGATCGAAGAAAGAGATAAAATGAGAATACGGTCGAACGCGACGATTCGTTTTGCCTGTCGCGTTCGTTCCCCCCTACCTCCCCCTTCCTCCCACCCACCTTTTCTCCCTGTCTGTGGTAGTCCCTGTGGTTACACGAGAAATGAGCTTTCCACGCGATCAAGCGCGTTGTGTTTGATTAATGCTTCATTTTCGCGCGGCCATACGCTTTAGAAAATGGTTCAATTCCGACTGAAGTAATAAAAGAAAAGGAAAAAGGAAAAAGGAAAAGGAATAGGAAAAGGAAAAGTCGAAAGATCGTTATAATAAATTAGAACATCGATAAAAATTTGTCTCCTTAACGTCTTAAAATACATATTAAAATTATATCTTTTTATTTCGTCTCGTTCTCTCTCTCTCTTGTTCTTTGGGAAAAACGAACTAATATTTCGTGTGAAAAAAATAAAAAAAAAAAAAATAATAAAAACGTTGGAAGACCGTTATAAATTAAAACATGGATAAAAATTTGTCTCCGTTATATTTTAATATATTTTAAAACTATACTTTATCTTTTTTTTTAAAGTGTCTCCTCTTCTCTCTCTCTCTCTTTCTCTTTTCTACTTCATTAAATGGTTCAATTCTAATTGTAGAACATCGATAACAATTTATCTTTCTAACATCTTAACATATATTTAAAATAATATATTTTCAGATTGTAATTCTTTCTCTTTCTTTTATTCGATACAAAGCTCTTGTTTACGAGACATTTCTTCGAGTCGCATAGTAATAAAATTAAGCGGAAAGTAGCTGAACGCGTCCTTGCATTTAATGTTACCGATAAAAGTAGTAGCATTCTCTTTCTCTTTTTCTCTCTCTCTCTCTCTCTCTCTCTCCTGCATCTACTATACGTGAGCTTTTTTTCGTGAATCTAGAATTGAGATTCGCGATCGTAAAAATCAATCGAATGCGCGTGGAGACACGATCGAGAGGGTTTAATAACGAAACGAGTTTGTGTACTTTTCTCTGCTTACTCTCCCCTCTCTCTCTCTTTCTTTTTGTGCTTTTGGCTTTCGCATAACCGTAAAAATCGTGCTAACGTGTTCAGCATGCGTACGCTATTGCGTATATACGAAACATTTCGAATACGCGAGGAAAAGCAAAGAGGGAAAATAGGGCGCAGAGAGAAATAGAGAGAACAAGGGAAAGGGCAGAGGGGTGGAGAGAGTGGAGAGGGTGGAGAGGGTGGCTAGGGTGAGCATCCATGCGTCGGTGACGATTTTTCAAGGCGGCCTCGGTACACGAGCTGTGCGTTCGGCTAGCAATAAATTACCCAACGGCAAATTGTGCGATAATGCAACAGCTTGGCTTAGAAAATATCCCGACCATAAATCCGCCCAGAGCTTTCGATACTCTCAAAATCTCTCTCTCTCTCTCTCTCTCTCTCTTCGCTACGTTTTGGCCCTGCTCCCGCCACCACCACCACCACCACCACCACCGGTCCCACCTTTTTTTCTTGTTTTTTCATCGGCCGTTTAATTCGTAGACGCGTATATGCTCTTCGTAAATACGGTTTGCGCCGTATTCCCAATTTCTTTTTTCCTCCTGTTGGAATAAATTTTTAATTTATTTGGATACCGGGTTTTAAACAAATTTTGTTTTAATATAGATATTGGTTAATACAAGTTTTATTCGAATAATAATTTATTATCGTCTCATTAATATATATATATATATATATATATTC
>NW_014569558.1:0-4027 GCF_001313835.1 Polistes canadensis | reverse complement strand
GCGTTTACATTTTTTATTTAATTAATATAATTTAGATTTAATTTTTTATACTTTAAAGGATTTCTTTGGTTTTTTATAATGTGATATATTTCGATCGTTCGCGATAAATATTAAATAGCATCGTAATTGTAAATATTATTTGTTAGTTTGTGTAAAAATTCGAAGTATCATCTTAATCGGTTGTACGTTCATTTTATTGATCATTCGATATTTATCATTTACATTTCTATTTTTGTTTTGTTGTCGAAGTTATAAAAAAAAATAAAAAAATAATAAAAAACAAACAAACAAACAAATTTATCGGCATTAAATGGTTTTAAATAAGAAAGAATAGACAATATATATATGTATATATATATATAATATATTGTACGAGAATCGAAGAACATAGTTTGTCGAGAGAAAAGAGATGGAATTATAGATCGGTCGAAAGCATCGAAACGATTTCACTTTATCTCACGTGTTCGCTGTGCGTGACGCGTTGTCATCGAACGTATGAAATTTATTAAATTGCTTTCTGATCGCGCGCGCTTCGTACAACGGGTCGAATCATCGAATACATCGGGCGGGAATCGTTTATATGCCCGATTCGAGTATATATTTGCTTGACGAATAATTCAATCGTATGGACGATGTTTTATGTACTTTTCGAGTACGTATACTACCACATACAATTTGAAAATGGATTTGACAGAACGTAGTCGCGTTATATTCGCTTTGCATCTTCGTCATCGTCATCGTCATCGTTATTGTTATCGTTATCACTATCGTCGTTGCGAATGAAAATTTTCGTGTTTAAAGAGAAACTAAACTTTCTCTCTCTCTCTCCTATTGTTCAAGAATAATAGTGAATAAAGAAAGCTATACGATTATTTTTTTAATTTATACAAACAAAGGAAAGAGTTTTTAACTCAATAATATGAAACTCGAATATGTGCATATTGTATTTTTCTTTTTTTTTTTAATCAAAAGAGAAAGAAAAATGTATAAACTTATATACATTTTTAATAATAATAATAATAATAAACACGTAATTTGTAATATTAATTTAATAATATATGTAATTAAAATAATAAATATAGTTTAATTTGTAATATATATTTTAATATCAATTAATAAATATAAATATTATTATGTGTATGTATATATAAATATATAAGCATAACGCTTTATCAGTTTATTTTTTATTTCTTATAGAAATTTTATTTGGATTATATAAGACGTTTATAAAATTAAGTCAGCGTGAACAAAGTCAAAGGAAACTTTACTAATAGCTTGTTAATGAACGTGAGAAGGCTTATGGACGACCTCGGGCATAGGACTAACGCATGTACTACTTAAAGGCGTTGGTTTTAATTCGTTTAAATACGACAAACTCAAAAACAAAAAGAAAAAAAAAAACAGAAAAAGGAAAAGAAAAAATAGAAGAAAAAGAAGAAGAAGAAGAAGAAAGATGAGAAAGAACTGTGAGGAGTTTGAGAAGAAAAGAGGATGAGAAATAAGATGAAAGAGCAAACGTTACGGTGTCGTAGGAGAGATCTTAGGTGATAAAAAACACAGTGGGTTCTGAAACCAAAGCGAGATGAGCGAAATGGATGAAAAAGAAAAGGTTGGTTTTAAAAAAAGTTGGTGCTTTTGAGTGGCAAGGTAACTGCTCTAGCATAGCACACCGTGTAAGACGAAAAAGAACGAAAGCAGAGATGAGATAAAGGTAGGAATGAGAAAAAAAAATGAGATGAAGAGATAAAAACAAAAAGAAATAAAGAAAGAAAGAGAAAGAAAGATAGATAGACGGATAGAGAAATAGACTAACAAGTTCGCGCATACACGCGTATTTTCTTCTGTAAAATACGACTGCATTGTGCTTTATGTGTAATACAGTGTAGACACACTTCAACGGTAGCCTCTTTTACTCTTACTCGAAAACTAGTGCCGTGCTCTTATTTGCAAAAAGAGACAGGGTGAGAGAGAGGGATAGAGAAGGATGGAGGAAGAGAGAAAAGGAGAGAGAGAGAGAGAGATAAATAGATAGATAAAGAAGAAGGTTGAAAGAAACCGAGAAGCACAAGAGGATCCTAGAGTGCCGTATAAATCGCCCCTAGCATCTGGTGTTAACTGGTAAAGTTATCGCACGTGTTGCCTACTCTACGTGAACCTCCAAAAGGACGTGCCGAGATCTTTGCTTCGAAAACTTTCTTCTTCTTCTTATTCTTCTTTTTTTTTTTTTTTCTTTTTCTACTTATTCCTTTCCCCTTTTTTTTTCCTTTATTACTATATCCACTCTATATTTCTCATAATCTTTTACTCGTTTCCAGGATACCATTTGTCTGATTCCAATGTACATCATTGATTTTAGTCTAATTTTGTATTTTGTTGTTTCATCATCTTTCGTCGTTGTTGTAATAATTCGTATAAGAATAGATTATAGAAGAAAAACAATAAGAAGTAATACTTCTTTAGCGTATTAAAACGAACATAACCTCAAAAATAACTTCAATTTTCCCGCGCAACGTGTAAATATCGACAACTTCGTGGTGTTGATTTTTCGATCGCATCTAACTTCACTTTTCAAAACGCGCCGAAAGAAATATAACTTCAAAAATAATGATACAGATAGTATAATGATCGTTTTTTGAGGTTTCTTTTGACCCTTCTTTGCATGATTTTTTCTTTTTTTTTTAAATAAATCAGGGTGATGTAATTAATGCTCTAGATTAAAGGAAAAATATTTAAAAAAATCCTAGTGCTATTATTTGACAACTGCGTTTTGTTGTACGCAATAGTCGCTTAAAAAGTTGCCAGCAACAACAAATATACAGTACAAGGGTTTTGAGTACCTTTTTTTGTTGATTAAATATTATGATTGAAATTTCCATCATCATGCAAAGAAGGGTTAAATATCGATAATTATTTGACGATTATTTAATAACATCCAAATGACGTTAATTTCGATATTTTTGATTCGTCGATCGTAACGGAGAATCACACATTCGTTTATTCGAGAAAGAATCAGAGTGAATGGGGTCCCACTTTAGTCTTGATTTTTGTTCAATCGGAACAGGATTCTCTTTCTATCTCTTTCACTCCCTTGTTGTGGAAGACCATACCGAATCAAAGAACGAAATAGAATAGAATGAGAGGATATCGTAGAATCACCACCATAGAATTTGTTCGATTTCATTCACTGAAATAAGGTTTTTTAAGGGTAAGTAAAGGGTCTTATGATCCCTATTGACTACTTTTCAATAAGAACAAAATTTGGGATTAGGATCGAAAAGAGATAGTGATAAAAAGAAGTGTTGAAGAGAAAACAAAAAATTAAAAAAATTTATATATTTGCCTGCTTTCAACAACATATATATTTGCGAATTTTACGATCGTTTCTTTTTGCTTCTTCTTCTTTTCCTTATCTTTTTTTTTCTTTTTTTTGTATTTTTAGCAAATAAAATTTTACTCGTTGCTCTAGTTTATCCTCTAATGGTATAGCATCATCGTTACGAAACCATTTCTCTTTCTCTCTCTCTCTCTGTCTCTCTCGTAGAGCATTTATATCGTCGTACGAGCTATAAAATTCTTCCGGACGATTTTGCGGTGGCGTTGCTTGCTTGTTTTCTCCTCGATGAACGTCGCTCTGCGATTCGCGCGGGCGGCAATGCGATCGTGTCCATGAGAGCGTGCTTAATGCAACCATAATGCTAGCAATCACGGCCCTTTTCTCTCTATTCTCTTCTCCCCGTACGGCTCTTTCGATATTATCTAAAAATACTATCATTTTGTCAACCTTTAAAATCATTTTTATAAAAAGGAGATAGCGAAAGAATTCTTTTTTTTTTTATTTCAGAACTTTCATCACAAACCTTGCCGAAAATACGAAATTGTTCAAAGTATCTCTCAATATTGTTAAGTTAATATATTATATATTTTTTTCTATCAATAATTATAGAAATGAGTTGAAAGTAAAAAATGGCAAATTAAAATTATATTTATATGTTATCTGTTCGAGAATAAACTACAAAAGAACGTATAG
>NW_014569557.1:1663506-1665116 GCF_001313835.1 Polistes canadensis | reverse complement strand
GACTTGCTTTAACAAAACTTTGATTTTCAGAGCTTCAGTTGCGATTGCGTGCAATGCAATCTTAGAGTCAGTGTTTGTTTCGAAAAACGCGTTGCATTTTTTGTATGCAATCGCATAGATTGCTTTAAAAGTGATTCAATCGTAATTTAAAATCAATGCAAGAATTTGTTATAATATTCTTGTTAAAAAACAATTTGCATGAAAAAATATCATAGATATATAATACAGAACGCTCAACAATCGATGGCCAAAACAAAAATAATCGCTATCGCATAAACAAATAGAAAGATTTCTCTCTCTCACTCGCACTCGCATTCACGACCTAGAGACCCCAAGATAACGCACACTAACTCGCTCACGTGTAAGGACCAACGAAGAGGCGTGGCTTGTCCCCTACACCTAAAATCAATTTTACCAATATTTCTCGCTTATTTTTACAAATACGAAGATACACCTTACAACATTTTTTATGTATTTTTCAATTGTGCACAACTTTTGTTTGAAACTTTTTTCGATTAAATGCCTAGATTCTAAGATACGGCCGTTTTTTACCCTTTTTCTCGGAAATGCGCCATCCAATTGCAAAAAAATTTGCAACATTCGATTCAGCATCATCGAATTACCATAAATATCAAATTTGCACCTTTTTAGCTCTCCGGGTACTTATTTGCCACTTATTGACTGGCGTATAAAATACAATTCTAAAGCATTGATATTGTATAAGTTGGGTGACACTGTGGGTGATGACGAGGGTGACAGGGGTCACGGCGCGGGTGACGTCGTGGGTGACGGGAGAGACGACGAGAGCGACGACTACGACAATGTGGGTAAACGACAACGTGACTTTCATAAATCATTAAAAATTTATGAGCTCTACCAGGAGAGAAAAATAATTATGCTAATATTTCAACTTTTATTTTCAAATTATTCATTACGACTACCAACCCTCTACCCGATATATGTACCTTCGAAATTGTATATTAATCTCAAGAGACAGGCAATGAACCACACCGATTGTTATCGCGAACTTATCTCGTTCAGATTGAAAATAATTATAACGTTAAGAATATGTCGTATAATTTTTATTTCTATTATTTAATGGATCGAAATAATAACATTTGTTCATCAGTTTATATATAATAATATATAAAATTGTATTCTACGGTTTAAAATAGACGCGTCAAACTGTATTACTATTTTAAAAAAACACATTACTAATAATAAATTTGTAATAAATTTAGTATCGATATAATTATTTTCTTATTAATTCATTGTGTCATATGAAATACTTTGAATATTGATCTAAGTTCTTATCTGAAATTTTATTAATTAGATGCATTATTCCCTTTATAAACATGCGCCACGTTCTCGGGAAGTCATATAAACAATATTTAATAAAAGTATTTACAGGGAAAACAAAGGCCCAATTCAACGATAGATTTCGAAGAGGACAGTGCATAGATCATGTATTCGGAGCTTTTTAACAACAATAGACATTTTTATCGATAAATTAACAATTATTTTAATATTTTAATACACTCTCTTTATATTTCAGATTGTTTAAACATATATGTACTAGTATAAGCATTACATACTTATTAACATACTTT
>NW_014569557.1:1655124-1663031 GCF_001313835.1 Polistes canadensis | reverse complement strand
AGTATAAGCATTACATACTTATTAACATACTTTGAACAGAAAATAATTTTAATATATTTTTTTTTACGTGTTGCTTTTTAATTAGTTTTCTGTTAGGACTAAGAGTGATGTTCCTTAAAATCGTTTTCGGTTAGATTATCTTATTTCCTTTAAATTTAATTCGGATGTGGACATCTTCAGGGTGCATATCCCTTGTGGGTCTTCGGAAACTTTTACCTCCTCGTGGTTAGACCTGGGCAATGGTGTTTTACTTTCAGTATAATATTTATCATATTTTATATGGAATCATTGCAAGTAAAATCCAGCCAAAGACCGCTTACTATAAACATTATAAAGGTAACTAATTTCTTTTAACTTCCTAATTAATACTATATTTCTGTATTCCTTTTATTGGTTCCTTCTATCCATTTCATATATAGAAACTAATTACTTTACAATGTTTTTGTAATAAATTTTATACATTTTTAGGTACGACACAGCACGAAAGAGAATTTGTTTCATTGTAATTTTTATCATTTTACTTTGTTTCGGAAAAAGAATATAATTCTGAAAAAAATAAAATAAATAATAAATAGTTTTTTCAATATCCCATACCACTCATGTCACATATACTCAGCACATTAACGTCATCATATTATAATAAATATTAAAATTGTCGAATTTTATTTTTTCTTAAGGATTGTGGGAAATAAAATACTCGATTAAAATTTAACATTAAAATCATTTCTGTCATTTTCGTATAAAAAAAGCTTATGTTTTTAATAATATTACATGGAATTACATGGAACAATGAAGGATATTTTACATTTAATTTTTATTTTACTCTTTTTCACAGATGAGATTCATTATAATGCACCTGCAAGGCATATTTTTTAAATCATTTTTATATTTTTACAGATTCAACAATCAAGAATTGTTTCTTGTAGTCTACAGAATATCTCCATGATCTAAATGTTTATAATTAGTTTCGAAAAAAAAATTAATAACAAATATTTTTCACACGCACGCGGTGAAAGGCTAGGTGGGTTGTGGTGGGAGGCTGTCGTGCAATAGGAAATGGGGCTTAGTCAAGCAAAACAGGTTATTGATGTGAATTAGAATATCTACAAGAGAATACTAAATAGCTTCTATGGTGAGCTATAATTTATTAAGTATCACACGTGTGTTTCTAGTATACTTCAACTCCATACAAATGAATAGTTTATACAATAATTATTTATGTATTTAATAAAGCAAATAAAGATGATGATGTAAATAAAATTAATTGATAACATTTGTCACTGTTTGTTGAAAATAGAGTTCAGATTGCACTGCATTAAGAAACATAGGAACACTGTGTTGTCTTTGTAAGTGACGCTCGATCAGAGTACCGAGAGTCGCAGAAAAAGCAGTTTCCAAAAGATCAACCCCTTCCTCGCCAACGTGAAAAAACAGAAAGTCATCAGGAGATTCGGCGTATTGACTGGACAACTTGTAACGTCCTTCTTTAGTTCTGTCGACTCTCCAACCAAATAATTGATAACAAGCTTGTCTATACTCTTGAGAAGACGCTTTAAACGCTTCCTTGAGACGTGCAATCTTTATTTCGTGAGTTTGCTTGAGTTCACCAATTTCTAAATAGTATAATATTAATAAATAAAATATATACTATAAATCACATGCATAACACACACACACACATAATGTATATGTTTAATAGTATACCTATATGTGCTATTGCACAACAATATAATATTTACCCTGTATTTGTAATGTAGACACTACTGTTCCTGTGCTTCCAGTAGCGACTTTTGTTCTCAGTTCTTCCAGCTCACGCAATAACACCTTACGCTTCTCCTCAGCTTGCTGTTCCGCTATTGCAGCAGGATTCATGGTAAAGTGTAATACCCTAGCATTACTATTAAAATCACCTTTCAAAGCTCGATGTTCTATTTCTCCTTTTAACCTTTCAATCTCTTCCCTCAACTTGTTGCATTCTTCTTTTTTATTATTACCTTCTACAGATTCCAGATCAGTTTCTAACTTTGCAACCAAGTCCCTAATTGATCATTCAAACGATAATTATTTTAGTTACTTGTATTTCATGCACTCCTATTGTATGCAACGATAGAATAATCTCAAGTACCTGTATCCTTCGATAGTACGTTCTAATGCAGGAACTCTTTCAAGCATCGCATTACTACTGTCGACAGTCATTTCTTTTTCATACAAATCTAATTGCTGCCTATAACTGTCTCTTTCTCTGGTTACAAGCATCATTTTCTTTTGCAATCTGCTAACTAGTTTATTCAATTTTTCTTTCGACGATGTCGCATCTATAGCTAATTGTTTAGCTTGCTCATAATTCTTTGACAAATTTTGACACTCCCTTTGTACTGCATCTAGTTTTGTTTTTAATTGACCTTCTTCTGCCATTAATACCGCTTCTGCTTGTTGAAGTCGATTTAATTCGCGTTTCAATGCGGAAGGTCCACCATTAATTCCTATTGATTCGTACTCGGAGAGACGAAGTAATAATTCAGATCTCTTAGTTTCCAACATTGCTATTTGTTGTTCTATTTTCTCCGTATGCTCTAATCTATATAAAATACATTAGAAATATAATATATTCAAAGGTTTATATATATATTTATTTAAGAGTTAAACCGATATAACCTTTTAGTTATGCTAGCCATTTGTTCTTCTAAAAGTAATTTTCCTCTAACCGATTCCCTCAAAACTGCTATTGTTTCCTTAGCTGCATTTAATTCTTTTTCAAATTCGCTTGCTTTTGCTGCTCTTGCCACCAATTGTTTACCTTCTTCCCAGAGCGCTTTCTCCGACTCTAATCTTTCCATTTTAATCTTGATATTTTGAAGTTCTACATTCTGTAACTCATAGTCCTTTTGAGATGCCCTACATTCTTTTAATTTTTCTTCCAATTGAGCTATTCTATCTTCGGCAGCTTGTAACTTCAATTGAACATCCGCTTGGGCTATATCATCTTTAGGTGGACAAGTTTTCTCTTGCACAGATGCATTTTTAAGATCCTCCAAAAGTTTAGCATTTTCATTTAATAACGTTACAGTTTTTTGTTCTAAATTAACTTTTACCTACTCATTAGAAATATTGAGAAAAAGAGAAAACAACAAGCGTATCATCGATAAGATCAATTGGTTAAAAAGAATAAAGAAGAAAGCAACTTATAATGAGTTTACCTGAGATAGTTCTTTCTCTGCGACAGTTTGTGCTTCGCGTGCTTCTTGAATAGTTCTTCTAGCAACGTCCAACCGCACTTCTAGCTGTTTAATTGTCTGCTTTTCTTGTTCTACTTGCATTTCTAAAAGATTTTTTTCTTTTTCAAATACTTCTTCCATTTGCCTTCGAATTTTATGAAGTTGTTGAACTGCCGCTTCTTGATGCGATAATCTTGTTTTTAAGGAAACTACCTAGCAATATATTAAGTTCAATGTTTACATTTATTCAATTAGTATTAGTATTTAATATATAATTATATGTATAGTATTTAATTATAATNTGGTAGTCCGTGGGAATGGAGAAGATTAAAAGGAGAAGTAATTATTATTATTATTAATCATTAAAGCACATATTATATATATATATATATATATAATATGTGCTTTAATGATTAATAATAATAATAATTACTTCTCCTTTTAATCTTCTCCATTCCCACGGACTACCAGGAACAGGATCACTTTCGCTTTTATTTAATATAGAATTACTGGCACCTGTATCGTCCAGTCTTGGACGTTTTGGAGAAATACTGCATGCATCTGTGCTATTAAAGATTGGTGGATTGTATGCAGTAGCAGATAGTCGAACGGAAACCCCACTATTTCGTCGGTAACCTTCTGAGCCAGATCGGAGGTCTTTAATCATTTTAATTACACTTGTAGGATCCTTATCATCCATCTATATGAAGAATAATGTATTTCTATAAGTGTCATAACAAATCTTTTTAACAAAGTATACTTTTCATTATTATTTCTAACCTAGTTTAGCACACCAAAACTAATTTTAGCTAAAAAAATTAAAATTGTAATATCTTACTATATCAAATTATAAAATGCACAACCTCATTAATATAGAATATAAACTAATGCTATACCGTCATCTAGCGGTGCACGCAATATAATAACTTTTCAAAATCAATATACATATACTTGCTATTGCTATCAATTTTTGGAAAATCTCTTTATAAAATATTATTTTGCACATTTTTGATAAATAATTTTAGTAACACTCTCTCTATATGGGTATACTAACCTTGCAAAACGAATTTATTTAGGTTATTCGTATAAATGAATTTGCATAAAGTTTAACAAAAAAAAGAAAATAAAGAAAAATAGTCTTTTATGTACATATGTATGTATGCAGCTCAAATGTGTTATGTACACACGCGTATGTATTATTTTTCCTCTGTTATTATAGAAAAGCTTAATGTATGCGCCTAAACAGATGTTGTATATGTATGTGTATGTATGTATGTATATATAAATTCTCTCAAAAAATGGACAAATTATAAATTTATTCATATATAGGGATTTTTTTTTCCCCACAAACTCGTCGAAATGGCGTCCAATAACATCGTGGATAGCATCGTCAGTCTAGGTTATATAAATCTGAATGCAACGTGTTCTGAACGAAACTTTCTCTCTTATTTCTATTCATCTGGTTCAATATAGAATCCTTTTTCTTTTGCAAAGTTGTACATATCTTTATTTAAAAATTCTCTACCGTTATCACACCTTAATTTTTTTATTCTTTTTCCGGTTAAATTTTCAACTAGATTTACGTAGTTTACAATACAGTCGTAAACTTCATTTTTTCCTTTCATAACATAAATTTTTGCTACTTTACTATAATCATCGATTAAAACTAGGAAATATTTTTCATCCCTAAACCTTATAGTTTTATGTGGTCCATTTACATCCGCGTGAATTATTTCACCTATGTCTTTTGATCTGTGCCTTTCATTTTTGAATTTAGTATTTGAGATGTGTACATTGTCTATTGCAAGGTTAAATGTATGTACTGTAGCGCAAGAGCATGTGTTGGTGTACTACTGTTCATGATAGAGACGCACACATGTCAGTCTCCCCTCTCTAGTCCATGTAAGATTAGTATATAAGGGACAGCGATGTAGCGTGTTCAATAATATTCAAAAATAATTAATTCAAATTTTCTCAAAACGCTATTTGTAAAGTCGATTGTCAAGATTTCTCGAAAACTATGTAACCGATCTTGATGATACTTGCAACACGTCTTCGAGATACTATTGACAAGGACTTGAACGAAGGATTTTTTTTTTTCATCGCATCTAATTTTAAGAAACCAAAATGTCGTGCATATTGTAGCGAAATTTGAATGTTTTTGCCAAAAACCTTGCTAAAAATCCAAATTTCCATTTTTTTTTTTCCTTTGTCCAATTTCTAATTTTAGGTATTCACTAAAAGACCCTTTTTTCCACTGAAAAACCCCCACCGTTTATGAGTTCTTCTGTCAACGCGAAAACACTTTTTTTCGGTGGGGTCACCGGAAATGACGTCGCAATGACGGAGTTTAAAATATTTGTCAACCAAAAATTCAGAAAATGTTCTTTAAATATGTATCTTAAATTTTATAAAAAGTTTGAATAAGAATTCCATTTTTTATATAGAAAACAAAATTGTTGAAAATATGCTATTTTTTCCCGGTGTAAACCCATATAACACCTTAATGAAAGATATTTCATACGTATACATTTGTAGAATTGTTTTGTTTGTCATGAGGATACACCCTAGTTAACATTTAAATATATCGAACGGTCATTTAATTATAATATATACATTTGAATGACTAAGCATAGGAAAACCGCAGTCACGAGTGACCATAGTGTAAGCCCTAAATTAGTAAGTTCATATATTTAATACGTAATCAAAGAGAAAAACCGAAAGAGAATTAGAAAAAAATTGTTTAAGTTACATTATCACAGGACTATATAAGTCGAAAAAATGAGCAAGTTGTTTAGTTTATTAATTTTTTTTGTGTTCATAAAAACAAACACGAATGCATTCACAAGCGATTTCGTTTATCCGAAATTGAAAAGATGCGTTCTTGATGAAAATGCAGATATGGGTAATCCTCTTTTTTTAACGCCGCTTATTGAAAGTGGAAAGATTGATGAAGCTCGAAAGAAATCTATTGTTGAACACAAGGAAATAGGCTCTGTTAGCAGTTATGCAGGCTATTTAACAGTAAATAAAGAGTACGATTCCAATTTATTTTTCTGGTTCTTCCCTGCTAAGGTATATATATATATATAAATTAGATATATATTAAGTATAAATTAATTAATAGCATTTTTCTTTTAAATTAGCACTTTTTCTTTCATATAGCATAATCCAAAGGATGCGCCAGTGGTATTGTGGTTAGAAGGTGGTCCAGGAGCAACTACCTTATTTGGTCTTTTCATCTTACACGGCCCATTTTTGGTTACTTCAAACATAACGCTTGCACCGCGTAATTATTCCTGGACCATTTCTCACAACTTAATTTACATTGATAGTCCTGTTGGCACTGGTTACAGCTTCACTAAGAATGATGAAGGCTATGCCAGGGATGAAACCCAAATAGGTAAAGAAATTAATACTGCTTTAGTACAGTTTTTTCAACTTTTTCCGGAACTTCAGAATAATGACTTTTTTGTTACTGGTGAATCTTATGCCGGCAAATATGTACCGGCTGTTTCTCATGCTATCAAAGATTACAATATTAATGCAAAAGTGAAAATAAATTTAAAAGGTTTGGCAATAGGAAATGGATATATAGATCCTGAGAATCAACTTGTATATGGCGATTACTTATATCAAATAGGATTAATAGATTTAAATCTAAAGAATTTATTCCATCAATATGAGACAAAAGCACGTGACTTAATTAAGCAAAAGAAATATGTAGATGCTTTAGAGTCGATTAACGTATTATTCTCTGGTGATCCGTCTATTTTGACAAATGCAACAGGTTTTCAATATTACTTTAATTATTTACGGACAGAGGATACTAATGAAACTCTATGGGTGTCAGAGTGGGCGCAAAGAGCAGATGTTAGACGTGCCATACATGTAGGCAATTGTACTTTTAATTTTACAAGTGAAATAGTTGAGAATTATTTGAAAACAGATATAATGCAATCTGTAGCTGTACTGGTATCAGATTTGTTACAACATTATAAAGTTCTCATTTATAATGGTCAACTTGATATTATTGTTGCATATCCGTATGTTCTTAATTTTTTGCAAAATTTGAAATGGCCTGGTGCAGAGAAATATAAAACGGTTGATCGGAAGCAGTGGTGGGTTGAAGATGAGTTGGCTGGTTATACAAAGTCTGTTGATAATCTAACAGAAGTTCTTGTACGAAATGCAGGTCATTTGGTTCCTTATGACCAACCTCGCTGGACTCTTGATCTTATTACTCGCTTCACGCGTAACAGACAATTCTAATCAGCAATCGTGTAGCGTGTAGTGGATTGTTGCCAAATTTATACGATACCTTTTATTATATGCATGAGGCTATTTTTATATAATAAATAGTTTTTTCTATAACGATAATAATATAAAGAAAAAGAGAAAGAGTTTATAAACAAGTGTAGAGGAATAGTTACTTCACAAACAAATAGATGCAAACTAGATTGGAAAAACTGCAAGATTGCGAAGTGAATACAAGGATGATGAACTGCAATTTTCGAGATGATAATAATAATAATAAAATTATATTATTTTATAGCTTTTTACATAAATATACTTATATTTGAAAAGATTCAAAGTTGATGACAATTGTAATCAACATTGGAGTTGTAAAAAATTGTTTCAGATTTAATAAAATGATATTTTAGTTTTTGAAGATATGCATATATATATATA
>NW_014569557.1:1571730-1655117 GCF_001313835.1 Polistes canadensis | reverse complement strand
ATATATATAAGAAATAATTTTCACTAATATTGTAATAAAGTGTTTGAAAAATGATGTACTAGATAGATGATATATACAAAGAATATAAGTGAACACAATGAATCAATCATGGAGCTAAAAATGATACCCTTTACGGGAAGATGATTAGAGGTCGTTAAGTTAAATCGTTTTTATTATTCTTTTTCCTTAAAACAGGAATAAATGCAAACTTGTAAAAAGTGTAATTAGTTCTTTGAGAAATATAAATATACATCATTTAATAGTGATTAAGAATTATTACAGCTATTAATTTAACTTGATTAACGATATTTTCTTTAATCTAAATATGGCAGTAAAAATTCATCTATTATCGAGATATTTTTGTGCCATTCATAATGAGGTATTCCTGGGACAGTAATAATATCCAATTTTCCCTCTTTGTCTAGAGTTTGAAGACCAATCAGATCATCCTGATAAATAGATCTATCGCGCAATTCTACGACCGTTTCATTTTGATCATAGTATCCAAATTGACTGCTTTGCCAAGGAGTAATTACACCATCATCCGGACCGCCAATGAGTATCATACGGTTTAACTTTGCAAGACCCGATTTGAAAACAATTTTATTGGTTTCCTCATTATTCACATATGGCAAAAATTTGCTGTACTTGAAGTATAATTCCTAATGCGATAGTAACAATCTTGATTAGATCAAATCTACATACCATATACGTATAACGTTGAAAATGAAAGAGAGATAGTAAACCTGGTGGTGCGGATCGTTCCAGTAGTTCCCTACGCTTGTGAGCTGTCCAACTTTAGAATAAAACAATTCATAGGCCGTTTCGCATACCAAGTTTGGAAAGAATAAATGTAGAAAACGAGCTAGATAAAAATTTGAAATTGATATCTCAATAGATAATTATTATAACTAAGATACTTATAATATATTATAATTGGTCTTACTTCCATACTGTCCTGCTTGAGGCGAACTTAATGATATAAAATTCCTTACATTATGTTCAGGAAATCTCTGTAAAATAGCTCTAGCAAGTAAACCTCCCTGACTATAGCCTATCAAATTAATTCCTTCGGGAAAAGCTGCACCTATAGATATAACATCCATTCCTATTTCTTCTACTTGACGCCACATAGGTTTCAAGCTTTCCCAACCAGCAAATCTAATAGTATTATAAACCTGACTTCCAGGATGCATCTAAAAAAAAAAATATATATATATATATGTATAATAACGTTTAATTTTATTGTGATTTGTATAATATGAAAATATTATTGATTCCAATTGAGTTCAATTGAGAGATGATTTTAATGAGTGCGCGATGAAAAGTTTTGAAACATTGTATAATGTTAAAAACAGCTGTTCCTGGTTAAGCTATCATTTTTGCATGATAATCAACATAGTACATTAGCGACATCTATATAGATATTATTGTTTTGTACAACTTACTTCTTCTATTCTGTTACTGATAAGTTCCATGCTATCACTGCCAGTAAGTACCCCGTGGATTACTACCACGGCGTGGTACGATTTTTCTCCATTACCGCATAATATTACTGTTAAAAAAGAAATATTTACGAACCAGAGATATCGTACAATCGCCATGTTTTGTTATATTAAATGACACTTTGTGCCTTAAAGTCTTGGGATGATAATTTTTGAACCTGTAATAGCGCCAGGTTAAACTAAAAATGCGGTCAAATTGCATAACACTTATTATACCTTGTTCGTTCCGCAGCCGATAAGACGGTGATCCTACTTATCGACGTCGGTTAATTATATTGGAAACATCAACAACTGTAGAGAGCTATAGGGAGCTGCTTGGACAAGTTTTGTTCTACCCTTTTTTATGTTATTTAAACTTTTTGTACAATTTTCTCTTCTCAAAAATAGATTTGAAAATAGTAGGAATGAATAGGGAGCGATCTTTTTCGATGTATTCATTAAACGAGTGAAAACTCTCCAACATCATCCTTAGACATTTTTGGATCTTCGCTGATGTTAAATTTATACAGATTAATATTGTTGTACGTTTAACTACGGACATCCTAATCTATTAAGAAGTATATTTAATCGTATCGAGCAATATGTCAAAGGTGAATCTTTCGTTAACCGCTGTGTCAGAAGCTAATCGAATCCGTATGTCTTGGAATACGAATTGAAGCGATCATTGATCGCTTTAGTTCGGCGTTTAAGGGTTGAAGATGGGAGAAAATAAGAGAAAAAGAGAAAGTGTACGCGTGCGCATTTGTGTTCGTTTGTGTGCGTTTGTGTGCGAGAGATCGCGCCGCCGCCGCCGCCGCCGCCACCACCGACAACTAAAGGAATCCAATTGCATAGGGCAGTAGTGCGTAGGCGAATGTAGCGAGTCGCACCCTAATACTTATGGGAGAGTTTGTATGGTAGGTGGCGGGGGTGGGGCACGTGGCATTTCCCGTGCTCGCTCTGACTATACATCACTTCGCTCTGACATCAACCCTCCCGCTACAGCGAACCTCGTGCCGAAGTAACGCGACGTCAAGCGCATTGTTTCGAACGGCGTCATCCACGCGATTATCAGGCATTTGCCCCTCGAACAACAATCCCTTTTCTCTCCTAATACGTGATCCTCCTCCTTTCAGCCGCCTTTTCATGAACAGGCGAATATTATCAGCTATTTGTAAGAACCTTTCTGGTATCCAGTTATAAGCGAACTCTTTGCACGTACGCCGATAAATTTTCACACAGTCAATGAATTATTTGCAAGTGGACAAATTCTCTACCTAAGACTTTGAGACTATCAATGCGTTTTGCTAGCCGAATTAGAGCGGAAATATGAGAGGTAAAAAGCGAGAGAGATAGTCGGCTAATCCAATTCCACGTTTAAACTCGACCGCTGCGAAGATGGCGAAGATGGCGAAAAAAGCGACGGAAGTGGTTTTGTGCGCAAGACTACCGTCGCTCCATGTATCTTCTTCTTTTTTTGCGTTTAATCAAGGATATTCGCGGTCGGCTGGCTCGCTACTTTAGTTCACCATGTCCTTGTCCATACCATGGCGAAGGAATCTTTCTTGACCTCCCTACGACCGAGTCTTCCTACTTTTCTTTTCTCTACCTTTGTACGAAAGAAATTTGTAGAAATCGTAAAAGAGCTACAACTCGATTGATCACGTTTCTTCGGAGCTCATTCATTTCGATGCTTCTTGAGTTTGTTTTAGAAACTAATTTCCATCGCTACCGTAATAAGATGTAATATACAATATCATATTAAGGCGTTAGTTATACAAACTCAAATGTGGAATTTTTGTAAACGAATGACGGTAATAGCGACGGTAATATTAGCAAACCTATTCGACAACGAACATTTTGATCTTTTGTTTCTTTAACGAATTTTCTTCAATTATTTAAATACATTATATTTGAATCGTACTTGACAGTAAATACAGAAATAGAAAAATAATAAGTTTATTCGAAATGAGACATATAAAGAGTAAGGTTTAAATACAATCGACAGTATCGTTCGTAGGAACGTTAACATCTGTCTGCCGAGAAAAGGATCGACTAACGCGGAGAGTCCATTTAAGCTACCGTCGTCAGTTCTTTGGTAAGTACAAAGACGTACGATGGCAAAGACGAAGTGGGTGGTACGATGTCGTAGAAACGACCTGGAGATTAGCGTTAATTACAGACTGGAGTCGTTCCGGGGTTGGGACGGGGCGCGAGGTATTTGTCACTCGGCACTGCTGCTCTTAGGTTCCTGTTGTTGAGCTCGAGCTCCTGCTCCAACTCCTCGTTCTGAATATTAATAACCACGACGGTCCTTCTCCAGCACCCTTCCTCGCACCTTTTGCGACATCCGATGAATTGTGTGGCAGACGATGCTACTCATTACGTTGACTGTCTGATTTCATCGCCGCCGCCGTCGTCGTCGTCGGAAAAATTAATCGCCTTTGTTACCGGCGACAATTATTTCGAAAGATTCGCCAGTAAATTAGATGAAAATTTAATGATAAAGTGCGATTATAACATAGAGATTCATCATTTCGTCGAATCATTCGAGGATTAGATAGAAATGATCGGTTGAATCATCCATTGAAATAGTCTATCTTTCTATGATTCATATATATGCTCATCTTGTTTCGAGTTGTCTTTTATCATTGATAGGGGCCAAATGGTTTTATACAATCTCAGCGAACTCAACGAGAAACATTTCAGCTCGGTTGATGGTAATAATAAAAGAGAAAGAAATTCTTTTGTTCGTGTAGGGAATTAGAAAGAGAGAGAGAGAGTGAGAGAGTGGGGGAGGGAGAGAGGAAAAATACAATAGTGTAAAAAGGTGAAGAATATTCCCGTGGTCGGCGTCGATCAAATCGATATCATCCTCTAGCTCTCTGTCCCTCTTTTTCTCGTTTTCTTCTTTTTTTGTAGCCGATCCCTCCAACGGTGGTCCCATTTCCGCGTAAAACGCTAAGATATTCAAAGTCGGGAAATAGTTTATTCATGGCTGGCTTGGAGAATTTCGAAAGATATTGGAAGTGGCCCAGGAGAGAGAGCGAGAGAATCATGAAGAAGAAGGAGAAGAGCGGAGGTTTTGAGGAGGAGAAAGAGCGAGAGGAACGATATTGGTCGGACGGAAGTGTCCCCTCGGGGAAACGGGAAAACGGGAGGAGCGTCATCTCTCCCCCCGATCCGATAAAGCGAAAAGAGGGACCCCCTGTGGCATGGCCACCACTTCTGCGCCATGGCATCACGTGACATCCGAGCCCACCAATAAAATTCAAATAAACTCCACCGTGCATACTAAATTATCACATCTTCCATTACCTGACGGCCTGTGCCCATCCCTGAACGACTTTCCGTTCCATGGGAAACGTTTACCTATCGGAACTATCATATTTTTGGCTATTCGCCTCTACCTTCGACGATCGTTTCCTACTTTGTCCGACAGTAGGACGAAAGTAATACCAAAGTAATACCAAAGTAATACCAAAGTTTAGCTAGACCGCTCTATCCTATCTCTATCCCATCTCTATCCCATCTCTATCCCATCTCTATCCCATCTCTATCCTATCGGAACTTGTATTTACAATATCAAATGTCATTTTTCAAATGCTTCGTTACGCACGACTGATCGATCATTTTGCTAAGAAAATCCTAGGTTATGGTTTACGGTTAATAGATTTGATGATCCATTCAATGATTTCATTTGGTTTATCACCGTGTTCCGCTTGGAATGTATGAATTTAATGCAGTATGTTAAACGCGCGGACGCTAACCGAATGGGCTTGCATGGACCTTGATTATTGTAATAACGACAGTTTCTCATTTTGTCCTTCTTCGATCGTTTCTTTCTCTCTTTGTTCTTTATTAAATTAACTAAAAAAAGAGACGACTCTTAAGTAGATTCAAGTAAGTATAGGTACATATCCAAGTATCCTAGCAATCCTTTCTCTTATGTTCAACTAAAGGTATTTCTTCTCTTCCCCTAATTGATGATCCAGAGTAGAAAGATCTCTATTTTTCTTAATACTTTCGTATAGAGAGAATTTTCCTTCATTTCTATATCATTTTCTATACAATGGCAATAAATATTTGGCAATTATATTATTAGGTTAATTTTAATTGTCAATTTTGATTGTCAATTTTGATGAGTTAATTATGCAGGAAAAAAGAATAAATGGGAAAGAAAATACAGCGAGGTAAAGAGAATAATTGTAGGTATTACTAAATCGGTTTTCTTAACGAAGCATCGTTTACAAATACTTGGCTCGTATCGCAATTGTAGTAAACAATGTAAATAATCGTAACGATAATCGCAATGATAATCGCAACGATAATCGCGACGATAATCGCAACGATAATCGTAACGATAATCGAACATCGCATTATTATTCTTGGTGTTTCGATTCGAAATGCAAACGGTAGCTAACTACTTGTTCGAGAGGGTCCAGCGGCGGTGGCAATGATGGAAGGGAGCAGCCGGAGATCAGGTGTCCTTTCCCAGGAACGCCCCAGATTTCAACATTACTCAACGAGGATCAACCTGCCAGAAGAGAGCCCATTGTTCGCTCTTACGCCTCTGGGTTTTCTTCCACATCGGAGAGTATGCCGTGCCGCGCGTCGTTCCGGTTTGCCCATTCGCCTACGATGGTGAGCATTTTTTCTTCTGGCACGTCCATCGTTCTCGTTAAACGTCGTCGTCGTCGTCGTCGTCCTTACTAAATTTTTCCCACCGAATTTGAATATAGAAAATCTTGACAAGAGTTTCCTTTACCTATACCTAAGCCTATACGTAATTAAATTAGATAACGCGTACCAAGAGTCATTCAATTTGGAAACGTTCTTAAAATCGGAAAATAGAAATAAAAAGGAAGACTTTCTTTCTTTTTCCCTTTTTCTTTCCATTTATTTTTTCTTTTTTATTTTTACCTACATCCGGAAGAACGGAGTTTCTAATTTAAGTCTCATGAATATTGAAGCTCGCTGGACTTTTCATTGGAGTAAACGGCTTAAGGCAGAGAAGAGAATCGTCTGAACCTCCGAACGAAGTTGCCGGCATGTAAAACAATTAGTAGCCCGACCGTGCCCTCTTCCCCTTCTCCTCCTCCTCCTCCTCCTCCTCCTCCACCTTCCATCCCTACCACCCTTTTCTATCAGCTTGTCTACGCCCCGACTATTAGTATAATCGCTGGAGGCTACGACCCTTAGCTACCCTAGAATGATTCGCTTTAATTCTTATAGAGTTTAAGCGAGCCTTACCCACCCCCCGGTCGCCTCCTCTTTTCTATTCGACGATGAGAACTTTGTACTTTGGTTCGAATCCTTGGTTTCTCGTCGATTGCGCTTCTTTCCTTGTCGTGATAGAAAACAATTAGATATTTATTTCCTTATAAGAAAGGAAATCATAATAAAAGAATATACAGAAGAATGTATATAATACATATACCTCTCTCTATATAGCTGTTATATATTAGCAATGGAGAGTTTTGGATAAATTTTCTGTGCCTTCTTCTGTTGTATCGTTACACGTCGTTAGAAATATGTACCTATATCAAAATAGATGTTTTGTACGGACCAATGGAAAAGAGTACGACGATAAAGTAGTTTCGTACGGGGGGTCATGTTTTTCAATGAATCGTTATTAAATGTAATACCGTTTCGCATCGTTTGCGCGACTAATTGATTTCAGTGACGAGATAGAGGGTTCGATGAATCGAAGCAACGACCGTATCGGCGGGGGTTGCGATATCAACGGGGTATCCCTTTGCAGTATGGATGCATCAGATTTCACACTTGCTCGTTCACCGCGGATATCTACGTACTGTAACGTGTAACACATACGAGGTCTTCATCGCGATATAAACAGCCGGTAATTTTTCGAAACATCCGTTCCGAACCGTATTATCCTTCGTCTTACGTAGTCGTATATACCTACGTAGTGAATTTATATTTAGTTTAACAGATTTCTAAGAGATCGTGCTTATGGCCATATACGTTTTAGTTTATGTTAATTTTTAGTTAAATGTAGATGCACGCGTTTGTTGCGGTAAGAGAGATGCAATATAGAGGACAAATAGAGATTCTCCTTTGAGTGGAGCATTATTGGCCGGACTTGGTCCGAAATTGGTCGTGTAAAGGGCGCGTAAAGAGCGCGTAAAGGGCGCGTAATCCGTGCCACGTGTTGGCTACTATAAGTCTTACGACTCGAGGATCACAACACCTAATCTTCCTACCCGCGTCTCTCCACCCTTCCATCGCTATCGTAAGCGCTACCTACGCGCGGCCGCAAAACCCACTTGAACTGTCTGTCCTTCGTTTGTACGTTGGTCCGCTCGTTCGCTCGTTGTTCGCTCGTTGTTCGCTCGTTCGTTACTCCCTCATTCAATAGCAATTTGTCCATTTACCGAGATTAGAAAGCGACTTGAAAGCGATGCTAATTCGAACAGTGCCTTGCACTTTCTAATTTACGATTCACCCCTCCGCCGCACCATACCACCAAGCCATACCACCGCTTATTGCTTTATACCCCTTTCCGCTTTCATAGATTACCATAACGAACACTAATCGAGTGTTGAACCGTGCCGAGCCTTCCGCTAAGGATTCTTCAGATTTTCCAAGAAATCTTATAAGTAGCATCGTTTAAGATTTTCTTCAGTTATTATTTATATCACTGTTTCAACTTGATTTTGGTCATCTCTATCGAGCAAATTTTTTGCCTCGCAACGAACTTTATATCTAAGTATTTAGCATGATTTGAATTTTATTGACATATCGTATAGGCTATTTTGATCATAAAATTGATCATCGGTTCGATCTGTTGGTTTAACCGGTCAAAGATTGCTTTGAGCCGAGCTTTCTCTCTCTCGTAACTCGATTCGCGAGTACGTCGTAAAGGACATCGGTGCTCTGGCATATGGCTGGCAAATTTCCCGGCAGGGTGGTAGTAACAATATTTACAGAAGGCCGCGCCAGCCCCTGGTGTTTTGTTAAGACTACGCGACGTGCACACCGATGTAGCTTCGGGGCCAAGGGTGTCACTTTACGGCGGGTAATCCCTCCTAATACTCTTTAGCGATCGGTGCTACCAAGTGATATTAACTCCCTTACATCCAATTTCTTTCTTTCCTTTTTTTCTTTCTCGACTTACACGTCTTGTTCCTAGGCAATTAGCATTTTCATTTAGGCTTTTTTTCTTTGTGATCTCTTTCTATCATGATCTCTGCAACTTTAATTATAATGAAATCGATAAGAGGAATGAAGAATTACATTCATTTTTTCATCCAACTAAATATCACGGGGAGAGAATCACGATTAGGTTGTCTGATTAGGTTGCGTGGCTAGTAGGTGGTATCCGTTGTCATAGTTGTTGTGTTGCGTGGCTGATAATTCGTTTAAAGAACATTTAACCGATATTATTCTATAGCGAATATTCGAAAAATGGAAAAGTGGTGCGGGGGAATCTATTTGCTTTAGAGCTTGGCAATCACGTCGGGGTGGTCCAGGCAGGGTGGATCACGGCCAAGATTAGCGAAATCATAATCAACCGATCAACGTTAGGGTGCAAATATATCGACTCGCCCTCTCGATGGAAAAGGAGGTGTCAAATGACAGTTCCTACGGGAGCAAGGGATCCGAATGGATTTTTTCGCACATACATCAAGAGACTCCTTCATCCTTGCCTTTCCCTCTCTCTCTCTCTCTCTCTCTCTCTCTCTCTCTCTCTCTCTCTCTCTCTCTCTTCGTGTATCTTTGCGAGGAAGACACGTGACCTTAACGAGATTATGGACTTGCAACATGGTTATACAAATAGAATTCTAACGAACAGCTTTTGAAACGTCTAGCTTGGAATTAGAAGTCTCTTGACACAATAGCATGTGCCATAATTTGATGCATGAAAAGTTTGACAGGTACTTTTTGGACTCGGTACCTTGGAAGGAGAAGACGAAAATGAAATAAAAGAGGAAAGTTATGTAGAATCCAAGCTCGCTTGGATAGATGGAAAGAATGGTGGTGGTGTCCGGTCTCGATAGCCGTTTAAGATTTGCGCGAAGCGTGAATGAAAGAGGGCGTGGGAAACGACAAAGTGGCTGCGTACGCGGATAGTGTGTGCTGACTTGCGACCGGTCTCTCGTAATTGCTGTAATTTTGCCGAGTGATTCACACACGAGGATCGGCGGTGCCGCGCGTGCGTCGTCGTCGTCGTCGTCGTCGTCGCGACGTGCATGCGATGCATACACGAGTGTCGCCGCGACCGCCGCCATTCGCGCGCGACAGAAACCGTAGCGCATCTGCGCGGGATTTCGGAAACAATTGCCGACAATTCTCGCCACTTGACTCGCTGCCAGCGATTGACGTGAGAATCCGCTTAGATGCTCGTAGAAACTCTGCCGCGGAGCGTATGAGGTCATCTTCATTAAATCGTTCTTCGCTTGATGACAGATCTCATTTTTTCCCACTTTTTTTCTCTCTTCCCAGCGCAAAACGGCTCCGCTCCCTTACTCGTTTGCTCTTCGCTCACCTTTTTTTCCCTCCCCCGCGACTAGCGCTTGCTTCCTTCCCACGTTGATTTCGCTCTATACGTAATGGCAAAGAATCGTGGTAAATAACGTTTAGCTCTTCGCTTCTTGTTTATACTAACGTCTTTGCTCCTTCTAAGAAGATGGATCGTTGTTTGGACGTTTCCCTTCCCACTTGGAAAACCCTTATCGATATCGATATCCGACCTACAATTTTATATCACCTAATCACTAATTTCGACGCTATTATTGCAAACGGAATTTCTTTAATGCGTTTGTTCGCCTTTATTCGCGACATGCAAACTCTAATTATCTAAATTAAGTTAAACTCGGAGTTGTGAAATACAAATGCACGTCGACTTTTTTTATCTATCGGAAGGTTTCGCATCCGATAAGAAGATATGCTTGTCATCGAGTAACGTGGTATGCATTTTCATAGGTATGAAAATATTCGCGCGTCGCGCTTGATAAATGTAAAACTATATCGGTGTAACTCGAGCTCGTTCGTAATTAATTTTGCCATTGTCAGCATTCGATCGATTTTCTTTTTTTCCCCTCGTCTTACGTAACTATAGTTTCGGTTGATTTTCAAAAAATGCATATACATATAATAATATTTTAAAAAGGAGTTACGCGAAATATGGACTAAAGTATAGACTAAAATATAGATTAAAATATAGACACACTTTTCCATTATGCATCTAACTAACAATATATCGGTATTGCGGCGTACCACTGTGAAATACACGTGTGTGTATTCGATACGATGCGGTGTGATGCGGATAGCTCGTAAGAGGGTTGATAAGGCTATCGCGCGCACATCGCCCCGCGCGCGTTTAGCATACATTTGAATAATGGGCAGGCCGGTAATCCTTTAAACTGGTGTGCCCTCATCCCGTAACTAGGTATCCTTTCATCTCTCGCTTCGAGCTCGTCCGAGAACCAACCTTCCTCCTCCTCGGCCCCTCCTCGCCCCCTCCTCGCTTTTCCACTCGCTTTTCCACTCGCTTTTCCAGTAGTATCGAGCTCTCTCTCTTGCGCTCTCTTGCCAGAATGACTGGAGGGCTTCCTTCTTTTTCTCTCTATTTTTCCCTTCCATTTTGCTTCTTCTCCTCTCGGCAACGTTTAAAGATATTTCGTTAAAATAACATTCTCGGCCCAACTCAGTGCCCCTTGCACCCTTATACAACCCAATGGTCGCGGCAAAAAGAGGGCGGCATTTGCAATGCAGAGGTTAAATGGCTGTGGGGGTTCGTCTGGGATGGTCTGCAGGGTAAGAGACGAGGGGTACGGAGGGATGGCGCACAGCCACTGCACAGACTCGATTGGTTTTTTACTTGGCTCCTCGAAAGCAGGAGATCTTCCGTCGTTTTTCTTTCGTTCTTCCTTTGCTCTTTCCTTTTGCGTCCTTTAGCAAGAAAAATGCGCAAAGTGTTTGTGGATAAGGTGGAGAAGAGTTGGCGAGATTAAACATTTATTTAAATGGCAAGACTTTTCGAGCAGGTCTAACAAGCACGCTTTCGAGTATGTAGCCGCACTTAATATACCTTCTGAATAGTGCCAGTACGGGAACACCCGATGCATTCGCAGAGAAAAGTACGGGCAATAGTTGAGAAAAATCGCACAGCGCGGCATTTGCTCGCGCAGTGTCAGTGCACGCGTGCGTGCGAACTCGTGGGCGTGGATATGGATATTATGAGCAAACGCGTTTTCTCTTTCTCTCTCTCTCTCTCTCTCTCTCTCTCTCTCTCTCTTTCTCTCTAGAGAGAAAGGAGATTAGTCTGGTGGTTTTCAATCCCATTTTCATCGCGCTTCTGTGCCACCCTACGCTACGATATCGTTGAAGCTTCATCGGTGCCTCGGTTCTAGGTATACGTAGCGCGTACCTATGTACGATATGCGTGTAAAAAAAAAACGTGAAAATAAATCAAGGGTAATGGTCCTTCGAAGACAAGGTGACCAGAGATAAAAGTTACCGAAAACGTATGCACGCGATTCGGTAATTAATGACACTCTCATGATTTTTTTCGAGTACCGTTCTCCCTCGTATCTCTTTATCCCATAAATGCACGTGGATAAGTTTCGATACGGGAATGTCATTTTGCCAAGAAATAGAAAATAAAGAAGGGAGCGATCGACGAGGATCATATTATAAAATAAATGTAACAACTAATAATTAGATACGAGTCACGTACGCTCGATGAATTTGACGTGACTATCATCCTCGTGTTACCTTTGACCTTGTCGAGCAAGTAGAATACTATCTAATTAGCCACGAATTATATACAATCAGATTTGAAACAATTAGGTAGGAGAGAGTGGGTGCGGAGCTGAGGATCCCTTGGGAGAAGGAGCGGTCGCACCCATCTTCAAGTTCGCGCGTAGTCCCTCGGGGCAAGCATGACTTTCCACGTGGCCTCGATCCTTGCATGCACCACGTGCCGCTTTCTACTACTTTTCGTCCTTTGTTTCCATTACTACCAAGTGAAAGGTCTCCAAAGACCCTCCACCCCCCTTAGCCCCGGTCCGCGTATGTATGCAGAACAAATATTCTTGGACTCTATGCTAGCTAACACGCAGAAGGCAGCACCGTATATATATATAGCCTCCGTTGGTCCAATTCGATTCAATTCCGCCTCTATTTCTCTCTCTCTCTCTCTCTCTCTCTCTCTCTCTCTCTCTCTCTCTCTCTCTCGACCTATCTCTCTTTTTTTCCTTTTTCTCTCGGTCTTTCTGTTTTACTCGTTCTATCTCCGAGCAGCACGATTCGGTTACTCCCTCGAGGACGATAGATCCTCGGTTGACTTTGCTCGGGGTGGTTTCTCTCAACTCGATCTCCCATTCTTGTTTTTTTTCTTTCTTTCATCCGCTCGCAAAACGACAAAGGGCTCGCAAAGATCGTCCTCTCCAGCATCTTTTTCCCGTAAAACTCGTGCTAACTCGCCGCGTAATTAAGACACGACTATATATTGTTATAATCTTCTTACTGATCATTCCGAAACCTATAACTATAATAGGTATATGTTTTATTCCAATTGGACGAGTAGTAGACAACGAGGAGACAAGGTTTGCAAGGTTTGATTAGTAAATTCACCGGAATATTTTGGATAATTCGATCGAGCTCGAGGGGCGTAGTTGGTTGTTTAAGCAACGAGAAGCTCGTTCGCGGTATTCATCTCCCGTGTCGCGAAACGTGTTTCGTTCGGAGAGTAATATGATGTGGCCGAAGCGCTGGCAATCATCAATCCTTTCGACAACAGGATTCGCACGGAAGGTGCGTATTCTATGTTCGCGTTTGAACGCTCATCCGACCGAATCCCTGGTGTCTCGTTCATCCTGGTCAGTTAATAACCATCGGGGTGATGCGGGCATCGGCGGGGTACATCATGGTAGGTCCACAGGACGACGGTTTACGTTCGACCATCGCTGACCACTCGGCTCGCGTCTGCTCGTTGGGTTTTCCACCGAATTATGGAAACACGCAGTTATACGAGCCACTGCCCGATGATACCTAAGCGAGCCCCGAGCGCCTCGTTTCTCGTTTTAATTAAGCTCCCCAGCCCACTTCCTTTCTCTATTTCAAGCCTCGAGAATATCACCTCTCTCTCGACGTACTACGTTGCATCTACGAGCTTCTTGCCC
The DNA here is from genome assembly GCF_001313835.1 of Polistes canadensis. Lineage (NCBI taxonomy): Eukaryota > Metazoa > Arthropoda > Insecta > Hymenoptera > Vespidae > Polistes > Polistes canadensis. The sequence continues at coordinate 1,641,481 of NW_014569557.1, read as the reverse complement.
AAGCCTTCGCTCGCACATCTCCTCATCTCTTTGCGTCTATTCGACCTTTGCCGTATTCGCTCGGTTTATGAGTACGCAAAAACTCTCCGCCGACTCGTATTCCACGGAAAATCTTGCAAGTACGACAAAATCTAGTTTACTCGGATAGACAACTTTCTTTTTCTTTTCTTTTTTTCCTTCATTAGTATTACTAAGATTTTATTATTTTTCCTAGTAGACGACGATAGAAGAAGTAATTCGGGTTATATAAAGCAGTTGACGAATCACGATTCTCTTAGGAAACGCTCTGGAACGACAGGATGCACGCGTACAGTACCCCGTTTATTATTTATTATAATATTATTTCGTTGAAATTAGCCGAACGCCGCGAGTAATAATCAAACAATTTGTTAAATTACTCGTTGGATCCGTTAGCAGCGTGTTTGTACGCCTAGCGCGCCTACTCGATGAAAGTTTCGATAGAGATCATCGTAATTCGTAATAAATATCCTTACATCCGATATCCATCCGACTCCTGAATATGGTAATTTTGCATTTGAGAAGGTACAACCCGTCAATCAGTGCGCAATTTCCCCTTTTTCTTCGATGTTCTTAGCTTATCTCCCTTCGAACCCTCTTTTGTCCAGAAGCTCGCTTTTTAATTGGACATCCTTTGTACGCAGGGGAGACATCCTGATGGCGATAAAAAGGTAAGCTGGAAGTAAGGTCGAGTAAGGTGTAAGGGCTCGTCAAGCTGCGAATTACCAACCTTATTATTATCCTCCGCGGTTCTAACGCGCCATTCTATCACTGGCTCTTCTTCTTCTTTCTTCTTCGGTAGGATAAAGAGGAAAAAGAAAAAAGAAAGGAAAACAGGGAAGAAAAGTACTTGGAATAATAATATCCGAGCCCCTTTTTTCCAACCCAATGGATATGGCGGTTGGGAGAAGCGTCGGCGTTATTTATTTCGTACAATTTCTCATTTTTAGGGAACAATCGTTTTCCACTTACGCCGAGATACTTTCTCTCCAAGATAATTTTATTTTTCTCGCTCTCGGGCACGGTCACCGTTTTCTTTGGGTCTCATGTCCAAAAGGGTTGCGTCAGGTATCCATCCTCCGGATAAGCAGCGCTGATCTTAATTAATCCGAGCATTCCGGAAGTTCTGATTTTGAACCTGCTTTTATTGGAATCTGCTCCGCATATCCGATCAAATTTCGTGATTTATTCTAATTGTTAATTTAAATAACAATATTTTGTAGCCAAAAAATCTATGCTGATGCGTGTCATATCTATCGCTTGTAAAATGACCAAAGGATATTTTTTACGGACAAGAAATTTAATTAATCTGGCTGAAGGAGCGGTGCAAGAAGCGAGAGAACGCATGGACGAATTCCGCTAAGCGGTGACAGAAGGAGAAAGAACGAAGGCACGAGTTGAAAATATATCCGCTTCCTGTCGGTTGGAACACCCTCTTACTCTCTTTCTTCGGAACTAATCAGAGGCCAACGGCTAATTGAATTATCGATCACGAGGAGAGTGTGGATAGGGCAGCGTTGGACGGATAAACGAGCTGTTCTCTCCTCCCATTCTTTCTTCTTTTCCTCCTCCTCCTCCTCCTCCTCCTCGTGCTGCTGCTGCTGCTGCTGTTGGTGGACTTATTCGACGATTCGCTTGGAATCCCTGGTGTAACGCTCCATGTACCCCCGATAGGCATAACCGCACCCCTGTTTGCCACTCACTACCCCTGATTAGCTGGACTTCCTGTTCACGAGTCGTCGCTGCAACCGTACACGCATACACCCGCGTTAATATAAATACGTAGATAGGTACGTATCTAACGTGTAAGAGTAGGTACATCCGAGCTGAAAGAAGAATGGGTATGTTATAGCTTCGTTCGTGCACACGTGGAAATACGAGCGAGCGTATCATCGCCACGTACGCCCAGTTTATTCGCATAACGCGTAGCGCGGTAACGTTCTATCCCGTCGGGCTTTCTATGAACTTAATGATTGGGCTTGATTGCTCGACAAACATGGGCTAGTCTCGAATCACACCCCTTCGACCGTTCGCCGCACCGTCGGCCTCGTGATCGTTTCAATTTTATCTGACATGCTCGAATAAAATATCGACTCTAGCGCATATATATTTCAAACTTATGTCCAATCTTTAAAGGTGAAAAAGCATTAGCGCGAGGGCACATATTTGGATAAAATAACAACTAGCAAAGACAACTAACTGCGACGACGACGACGACGACGACGACGACGACGACGACGACGACGACCACGAGGATGAGTCAGAGTCGAGATTGAGAATAGCGCCGGGGTCAACTGACGAAGGAAGTCCGACTTGACCGGCGTCGTTTGACCCTTGGGATTAGTCGATCGTCCGGCGGCAAAGACCCATTGATCTGCGATCAATCGGATTCATTGACGCGATGTTGTGTCGCTAGCATTCTCGTGACCAACGCCGTTCAACGAAAATTCTTTTTCCATACAAATTATCGCTTCCTATTTTTTGTTCTTCTTCGCATCCTTATCTACCTCTGTTTACCTTCGTCTACGTTCTGTACTCGTCAAAGTAAGAGTTCGCATAATATTGCATTCATACTTGCCTATATATAATTAATGATAGAAAAATAATTAGCAAAACGTAATAGCCGACGTTGAATAATAACCTCGCGTACAGGCGAGACCGTGATGCGTTTATGAATACAAATCGTAGTTCGTTAACAAGTGCATTGAACTGGCTATGAGTCGAAGCAAAATGTTCCCTATCCTTTGATCTCTTTTTTCTCTCTGTCTACCAGAATTGGGTGCAAGCGTAAGATAGAACGATTAATATGAGTACGTATTAGATTTATCTCTGAAGCGAGGAAAAATCATCGATATTTACAAAAACAAAATCGAAGTGACAATTATCCGTTGACTCTTTAAAAGAGAGGAATATTATTTGGCGGTTTGACACCTAGGAGTAAATCTCGAATCTCCGACTAGCGTTATAGCCGCTTCGGGAGAGAAGCTTTTAGCGGCTCAGGTGGCTACGCGCCAACCGATAATATAACATTATTTTAGAGAAAGCATTTCAGCAGGAAAATGGCAGAGATTGTAATGCCTGATTGTGGATGCGAGTAGAGAGAAGTTTGAATGAAGCGACGATACTTTCCAATACTTTTGTCCTTAGGCGAAATTGATCCCATTTGTAATATAGTCAAATATTGATGCTACCACAAAATGTGAGCATTATTTCTACGCGTTATTTCTACCGATGGCAAAAACTCGCGATCTTGCGACAAAGTCAAAGCGAACCTCTCGATGACGTTCGTTCAGCTTCGGTGAAGCTCTCGCGGCGAGTGTATTCTGAAATATACGCTCGCAGGATGTCGCGGTTCCCACGAGTTTGCGTATTCTCCAAAGGAATAAGAGCAACGTATTTGAATCTGCTGAGCGTGTATCTCATTCCTATAGTTTCCATGTCTTTCCTACTCTTACAAAGTGTCTCCATTTACCATCTCTCTCATCCCCACCTTTATTTCTCTCTTCTCTTTAAATACGTCGAATACGACGGTACGTTCGAGTTCCCTTGTCGTTTGTGCGCGTGCACGAAATGTGCGTATACGTGAGTCGCATACAACGATAGAGGAGAGTAATGGTGAAAGTAGAGAGGGTAGTCTTTGATATGCTGACGTCGGTATTATCAATTCAGATGAGGCAGAGAGGTGCGGTCGCTCGGTAAAACTGCGTTTGATCTGTTTCACCCCATGCGTGAACCTAAATATATATATATATACATATTGTGCGCTTATGTATGGTAAGTACTTTCGTACCTATGTGGGTATCCACGTTGACTGGAGTAGGCGCCACGGGCATCTTGACTGTTCCCGAGGAAATAGCACAAATTGCTGTTACGAACAAAAATGAAATTATTCGCGCTAGGCAAACGTAATAGGCACAGCATAGATATCACGCTAGCGTATCAAGTATACGGTGGGCCGCCGCGCGTCTTCTAGATATCTTCCTTATTTATTTATCGGACAATAACCATCGCGTTCATTTTCTTGTTAAGAGGAAATTTGGAGCTTCGGAGTTTCCGAATTATTCGAGCAACGCTTGTAAGAAAGAGCTCGGTCTTATAAAAATTAATCGTTTTGGCCCAATTCTTGCGTCAAGAGGGAGGACATTCGACTGCGTTAAATTGGTTTGTATGGGCACTGCTTGGGGCACGGTCCCGCAGTAAAGTGGACTTTTAGGTGGCAGACCGGCACATGCGGGTTTTACTCGTGCCTTCCTAGTGTCTTCCATTTACCCCCTACCAAGTTGTTCTCTCTTCGAATGCCCATCGCCAGCTCTTTTACGTTCCTCTCCTCCAACCAGTCGCGTATATAACGCAATAATCATTTAATTCTGGCGGTCGTACGCGCAGCGCTTGGCGCCAACTCAATCTAAGCCAACCGGATATGCCTCTCTCGTCTGCCTCGCTCTGCCACTGACGTAATCCCGAACTTTAAAAGAAATCAACGCGAAGGAAAAGAAGAACAATCCTATTATCAATTTTTTTACTTTCGCATTTGCTTATTCTTTTATTTCCCTACTCTAGATCCTATTCCTTTTGCTTTGTTCCTTCCTCTTGGCGGCGGTTCGAGGCTACGCGGTGCGCTTCATTTGTCGGCATGAAAGTGCTAATGAATATCGGCCCTAAATATCGGCCCTAAATATCGGCCCTAAATATCGGCCCTAAATATCGGTCCACGGGGATGAAGGGTAGCACTGGGTGTGCTCGTCGTCGGTGCATATGTCTTTATATATTATGGGGGGGGATTACACGTCCAAGTTCCCCGGCGAAAGTCGTCACGGAGAAAGGCGGACTCGATACGTTCATACGTTCACGCCTGTGCGTTTATGCGTGTGCGTTTATGCGTGTGCGTTTATGCGTGTGCGTGCGTGCGTGCGTGCTTCAGGGCTCCGACCGACCCTGGTCACGCTCGTTTGTTCCGCGTTAATTCTCTCTGCTCTATTCACCCTCTTCTCAGTTTCTCTTTCGATGGAAATTCTCCGATGCGCGACACCATATGTCAACTCCCATCGTGTTGGAGTCAAACGTAGTCGAGCAAGTTCGCGTATACTTGCAATAATAGTGCTCTTACGTAGCATATCTCAGTCGATGGGTCGACCGTTCCACGAACAAACTCCTCGACAAAATCTGAACGCGGAAAACTTTTAGCCTTTGCCAAATAATCATAGTATAGATACGATTTATAGATAGGATATAATTATGGCCAAGAAGCTTTGTCACGCTCGGACCAAACAACGGCTACGGAAGATCATAGAATAGTGAGGAGGGGGGACCGCATTGTCGTCTTGCGAAATTCATCGCGATCAATGTAATTCGATTGTCGAGTTTTAATTGATATTCTTACCGTCGTGTTGATCGCATTGATCAACGTCGTCATCTAGATCAATCGATCTTTTCGGGATTTAAATCGTATATTTCGACGATCTTACGCGCGATTAGATAAACTCTCAATACGCTTCGTGGAAGCAACAACGATTAGGTTTGTTTTTGTTTTTACTTCTGTTAGCCGCAAAGACTGTCATCGTATTGTCGAATTGCGACATATTTCGTATAAATCCCGTGACAACTGGAAAAATAGGGAAGGAAAAAATAATAAAAAATAACAATCAAATGATGAATCGGTCGAATTAAAGAAATGGTCGCTCGAATTTCTCGTCGATGGACTATAAAAAGGTACTTTAAGAAGGAAAGGAGTAAATTAGAGAAAAGGAGTAGAACATCGCGTTATCGATGAAGAAATTAGAACGGTGTGTTTGTCTCGCTCATAGATCGAATCACTGTCGATCGATAAGCTCGCAAGACTTTTCGAATCGATCTCGTCGAGTCGAGCTAATTATTTCTCATTAAGTTGGCAGTATTTCTTTCCAGATACGTAAGTTGTACTTAAAGTTGGTTCGTTTACCCGCAGGCTTCCAACTGCGTTAACAACCCGTAGCTTCGCGCATAAGCGTCTACGTATGTATGTGCAACGTACGCATGAACGTGTCGCCCGAGATATTGTTTTCCCCGATAACCATCACCCACATCCCCAATTGATAAAGACAATAGCTAATAAGTATATTTTCTCCTTGATTGATTGCGAGAGTGACTCACGTTTGTACATATACATATATATATATATATATACACGTAGGTCGTTCCGCCTGGCTCGATACAAGAACAACGATCACAAGAATATGCCTTTACTAGGGTATATCGTTGAAACGGTAATTGTTTGACGGGACAATCAAGTATTCAATTTGTGGCGCCAACGGAAGCCTGGACCGGCGCGGCGCATTCAACTATTATAGTTTACCAAGGTAAACGTTTTGCTGAATGTTATACAATGTGATCTTTCATTATTAATAAATTAAGTAGATATTTACTCTCGAGTACAAATAGAGAGGATAAAATTGTACATTCGTTTTGAATAAGTTAACAAATAAAAATGTTTCGCAATAGGGCGGCTTACACGCGATAATTACGTTCGTAAGTTAAGATTAACAATAAATTGCGTTTATCAATCGATCAAGTTGTTGGATGCTAATGAAAGATCCGAAAGCGTTTCTATGTCATCGGTAATTCAAGAACAAACATGATACTGTAAAGCGACGTAATGCGAAAATGACGATCGTTATAATTGTTGGTAAACGAACAATTGCGTATTCATTGGATTAAGATACGGCGACACTCGTATGTATTATATCTGTATTGTGTTTTCGGCGCATTCCATTTTTACATATTGGTTCTGACCTCGAATAAACAAACGTAGCCACGATAAGTTTATATTTCCTTTATATATATAGATTAGTCATCGAATAATTTCTCTTGAAAGGAATTCGGAAGCGCGCAAAGAAACTTCCCTTCTTGTGTAATTGCGAAAGAAAGCGTTTTCTCGTGTTCTATAATTTTGCCGGAGACATTAGGTTGCTGCTCACCGTCTTCTTTCGGTCGGCTCGAGTTTTCCTATTTCCTGCGATAAGAGAAGCAAGCAATCTTCTCCAGCGAAGATAGAGCGTAAAGCAACCCTGGGGCCCGCTGCCGGAGCACCTCCCCGGAGGGGAGGAACGACGACGACGCGAGTGAGCGAGAATGATTGATGCGGTTTGTCGCTTTTGCTTCGCGTCCTACGTATCTACGTACCGTCAAAACTTACCTTTTTCTATTCTACAGCTGCAGGTGTCTCGCGAAAGAGACTTTGTCGAAAGTAGATGAGTGTAGTTTTTCAACCTTTATCCTCCAATTGCAAACAGTTGCCACTGATTAGCATTTTTATATTCATATACTTGACCGTAATATTAACTACTATATGTGGATTGTATTTAGTAGAGGACAGTGCTTGGCGCTTTCAAAATAAACAATTTATTTCATTCCTTTTGATATTTTATTGATATTAAACAAAGATGAAGAAAGTACGACGCATTCGTGACGAAAGATCGTCCGACCGCCGCCGGACATTTTTCATAATCTATTCCACGAAAGTATCACGAGTAATAAAGGGTTAATACGGTAATCGCATAAGACGGTAAACGGTTAGATCGGAGAGAATAGATTACGGTCTCGGTTGACGGTGCGTTTCAATTTCGTTGCGAATTAAGTCGGAATAGCGAGTAATTGACACGGGTCTCTATGGATTTAGGCGAAATATTTTTCTCGACGTTTCTCAACGGCCCCCCTTGACGAGTAGAGATAAAAAGAAAATATCGTATATCGTGCACGGCTCTGCTATAATTGTCGAATAATTTAATACAACTTAATCGCGTTGCGAGACAAGGAGGAATTGCGCATTCCTTTCAAGAAAATCCACACATTCCGTCAAAGTTTACGATCCACGAGACATCGATAATCTCGTTTCGTTATCACCTGCGCCAAAAATATGTTGCGAATGAATTCGATCATACTTGTCGACGATTGCCGATCGAAAAAGTTCATGTCAAATAAAATCTTGTTTCTCTGCTCGTGCATTATCGTTCGCGAATGTCGTGTTGCACCAAATTTTCGACCTTATCTATCGGCTTTCGTTATCGCCGATAAATGGAATGGATTTATTTCTTCTTGAAAATTCGGGATCTCTCTCTCTCTCTCTCTCTTCATTGTTCTTTCCTTATCGCAGGGTCCGTCGTAAATGTAAAAAATCATTATTGCGATCGAAAGATATTCGATCAAGATTATTCGGCAAAGGAAGAAACGATAGAGTATAAAAATCAGAAAAGTAGTAAGACTTTGTTGTCTTACTTAGTTTTACGCGCGTGTAATGTCGATGCACGGTGTGAATCCTATACGCGTAGTACGTCGGACGTGCGCGCGCGTTTTCCAACTTTCTCTCGGTCGCGTGGGAGGGCCGAGCACAAATATCAATCAGTGGAGTCAAGAGCGGAATCAGGGTGGCCGAGTGGTTCCACATAATGCTGGCGAGCGCGGAGAGAGATGAGAGTTAGGACAGAGGTAGGACAGAGGTAGGACAGAGGTAGGACAAAGGTAGGACAAAGGTAGGATGGATGTAGGATAGAGACAGATCGAGCGTACGTACATTCGAGATACACACCCAGCTGTACCACCCCCGCACAGAGTCTCTCATCCGGGTGAATCGCGAGAATAAGCACGTAGCGAGTAGCTTCGAAGCATTTGCTAGGTTGCTTGCGCGCGAGTGCTACCAATGCTTCTGTGTATGTGTATGCGGGAGTGGAGTAGGGAAGAAGGAGGCGTGTCAGAGAGGCGGAGCCAACTTTGAAAATCCCAGCTAGTATCCAACATTTCTCTCTCTCCCTCTCTCTTTTGCTCTTTATCCGTGCATCCGTCCGTCGGTCCGTCCGTCCGTCGGTCTGTCCACTCACTCAGTCGTCCGTGCATCCGTCTGTCTTGCTCTTACTTTACTCATTCGTCTCCCACCCTCTAATCGGTCTCTAGATCTCTCTTTCTCCCCTCTGAACCGCGTGCGCGCACTTATATACATATATCCGTCTCACTCTTCGCCGCGACTTTCGTCCATCGTCGTCGCATGGGAGTCCCTCGGCACTCTATCGGATCCCGTTAACGGCAGTCGCCGTCGAGACACCCGCTATAACGTCTCTCGCATCTCCGACACACTCTCATCAAACAACCCCGGTGGTGGTGGTGTGTCATTATTTCCTCTTGTTTTTTCGCACTTTCTTCTTCATCGGCATTACTTCGTCGAGCGTCAGCAATTACCTTTAGATCGACGCGCAAAAGGAAGTACTTCTCGCCGAATGGTTTTAACCCTTTGTGCTCGTTCCGGAAGAACCATCGAACAACCATCGCAAATGAGATAATTTTTCGATTGGATCGCGAGTTTCGAGGATGAAATATTGGAACGTGTTTCTTCTCGTATTCGAAGAAAGATACGACCTATTTTGAAGTTTCGTGCGACGAAGACGCATTTTTAGCGGATCGGTGCGTCAACGATAGATACTTTTCTTCCATTCGAAGTTACTTCATTGGATATAGCAAAGAATCCGCGAGGTACGCGCATGTTGGGTGCAGCGAAGAGAAGAAGAAAGTTTCCATAAGTAGAAGGGGGGAAACAAGGAAGAGTGAATCAGGATGATGGAAGTGCAGCAGCAACACTCGCCTGTTGGGGTGGGTCCGTTGGATTTTTCGCGAAGAGGTGTAGCCGAGACGTCAGCTTTTCGGGTCGTTAAACCGAAACAACCGGCTTCGTCGTTGGTACATCAGCAGGTTGCGTCGCCGGAAACGAATAACAACGAAAACCTTCAAGAAAATTCGCAAGTTCCGCTCGAATCCGAAGGTAAGATTTTCCTAGATCTAATTGTAAAAAGATGTAGTTGGTAAAAATGATCCGTGAACCAATTCGACAATGACTATTATTTTGAGCGTTAGAGTTTGAAGATAATAAAAGTACGAAGAAATAAAAACAAATCATTCGGTGGTAGTCGCTTCATGAAACCGCTACATCTATCCGTTACATGACTATTATTTTCGTTGTTTTCAAAATCGAACGACTCGATTGGTTTTGTATGCGCACACCCTTACAGGAACTTTGATCACACACGCGAAGCGAACGTAGAAGCGTGTTGCGCGTTGATGTGTGCAGGTGCGTAAGAGAATCGAGTCGGCAGGATGGTCGTTCAACAGGTGAGGGGATGGATTAGACAGCGTGCCTATACTAATACTCGGCTGCTAATCAGGGTAATAGGCTAACGTAATAATATCATCATCCCACGCAGAGCCGGGCTAAACAGTTTAAGCCGTAATTGCCAGGTGATGGGCAGATCGTGGAGAGGGTTGACGCCTTCCATTTGGATCGAGGCATCGAATCTTCAGTTAAACTGACGATTTCTCTCGATAGTTTCGACTTTGACTTTGTCAACCTTTTTAATCGCGATGGTACAATGACATTTGCATTGAACGTCTATCTCATTTGAAATCTAACATAAATCATATAAATTTTTAAAACCTCTTCCGAAAGAGGAAAATGTTTGGATATTTCGGGCTCCCGAGACCGAAAGACTTCTTCTTTCATATTCCATTGGGTTTCAAATAGTTTAGTATCGTTGGAATGAAAAGTTAGTTTAGCGAGATATAGGATCTTTGGCGGAAGAAGGATTACTCATCTTTAGGACGTTCCATACCGTTGGAAAAAGTTGGGCACTCTACGCTAACAGAAAATCACGATAGATTTACGTTTATAGATTTACGACAGGGACGATAGCGTGGTATGCAGGATAAGCGTTCTACGGAACGAAGAGCGATAATATCGGTGCTCGTTCTCTCTCTCTCTCTCTCTCTCTCTCTCTCTCTCTCTCTCTCTCTCTCTGTCTCTCTCTCTCTCTCTCGCGCTCGCTCGCTCGCTCGCTCAAAGACTGCATTACCTGCAGCGTGTGTACACGCTTGTCGTATCGACGTTGTGTACACCGAAACGCTGCGGTCATCTTATCTCGGCCGCGTGGTACCTTCGCTATATAGGAAAATATGATTTATTTCTGATAATCCTACGAGAATGAGATAGCCTTTGCGGTAGAGCCGCGGCGCAACTAATCTCCTCGCGCTATCTCGGATTATCCCGGTCGTCGTCGTCGTCGTTGTCGTTACTATATTGCCCGGATTACGGATTCCTTTTTTTTCAGCCGATGATGATGATGATTCTTTTCGTATTCGTCAGCCGTTCGATCTAACGAGAATCGTCATCCGTCGGGATCCGTTTTCACTCTTTTAACCCTTCCAAATGGGACGACCTTTTTCTTTTCTACTTATTGCGTGATAAATAGGATAATCGGTTGGATGAGGAAAAAAAGAAAAGACCCAAATTGGTAATTCCATACAATCTAGTCGCGAGGGATGCGGGTAAAGTTGTACGGCGTAAAGTTAGGTATTCGTAAATGTTGTAGGATGCCGATCAAAGAAACCATGACGATGGATGGTAAATGTTCCTCGATAGGAATGCAGTTTGAAAGAAAGAGAAGGAGTAACAGTCGAGACACCGTTGATAAATAGAGGAAGGTTTCCCTCCTTTCTAATAAAGACGCTCTTGTCGAGGGGTTGATCTTTCTTACGAACCGGGAATACCAAATTTGTCAGGACTTGAGACGTTACAGATGCGTGTTTTTCCTTGCTTCTTCTTCGGTGTAAGGCGCAACGAGGAACGCATAAACGTCGATCTTGACGATTTTTTCTTTTTTCTATTCAACGAACGTTAATACCTATTCACTTGTACTTTTTTTACTTTTAGGAGGATGCAACGTTCGTTTAATGTTCCCGAGACTATGGGCACCATTTGGAAATACAACCGAGGTTACGAATCTTCCTCCCCTACCGAAAAGTCACTCAGGTATATTTGAGTCGCATCTATTACAGTGTACGTGTGCTGGTGCGTGGGTGTGCGTGGGTGCGCGTGGGTCCAGGGGGGAGTTTCTCTCGACGATCTCTCCCGACTTCCACCTCCGCCATGGCGGCTAGTTTTTATTCGCCAATCGTTAATAACGACCGGTCGGTCGGTCGGTCGTCCGATGATTGGGATAAATGGTAGCACGCGTCATACCGCGAATGGACATGGGCTCTTCTAACTCTTACCATCCCAATTGGAGCAGATTAGAGGCGCAGCTTAGGGATTCGGACGCGTCGTCGGTCCCTTTGTACTCGTACGACGTCGGTCTCTCTCTTTCTCTCTCAGTCGTACCTACCCTAAATTAGTAACGTCTTGTCATGTTAATACGCATATATTGACTCTCTTCCTATTCCTTCCTCGTACACGTGGCTCCTCCTCTTATCTTCGACTTATCGAGATCAATCGAGACTTCTATCAGAAAATCGTACGCGATACGTTTCTCCTTGTGTTCTTCGCGTCGCGTAGCATTTTTATTTAAACGCTTTGAAATCGTATTGAATCGATGATCGTCGAACGAGAAGGAGAAACGAATAACTCGTATTAAAAGTTTGTATCTTTGGTATCTACTTGATTTCCGTCTTCCTTTTAACGAACATGATCGCGGAGAGAGATCGTAAAGAGGGTATTAAGTTTAAATGAGTACTGACGGCTCGATGAAAAATCCTTTTTTGAAAACCCACATCTTCCTGGCGGCCGGTCTATTACCGGCGCCGTTGATCGTCGTACGTATCTCTTTCCACGAACGAACGAACGAACGAACGAACGAACGAACGAACGAACGAACGAACGAACAGGATGGAAGGAGTTTGAGGATTTGTAGCGTGTTGGAGCTTTAATAGCGGCAGATCGCTACGCAGTAAACGACTGACGGACGACGCAAGATTAACTCGATCTAATTGTCCCCCCTCCCCCGCCAGCTTGGCCTTCCTTTATTAATCTACGTTCACGACTATCTTCGGCATCGTTCTCCTTCGTCGCCGTCTATTCCCCCATCACCCCCCCCCACCCGCCACCCTACCTCCACCTCCTTTCCAAAACTTTCTTCACAAATCTCAAGAAGCAGAAATTGTCCTCCTCGTTTATTTGACTAAAATCGAATTCGTTCGAAGAAGGATTAAAGGGACGGACGAGGAGCGAGTAGCATTACGAAGGCAACGTTATTTTAGTTAGAAGAAGGGTCGAGTAGTTGGAATAGAGACGAGCGATGTAAAAGCGCAAAATCCTTCGTAGTCGAGTACGCAAGCTCTGGCAAAGGCGGACCGAGGTGAACCATCTGCTGGACGGTCGGTACGATGACGACTGTTTTTTCACGACGCTTTGCACTTTGCACCGAATGCTTTTTACCGCATTCCACTATATCCCAGATGTGGCATTTGCGTAAGCAGTTCTTCCTAACTCGTCCCGAGTCACATCTGTCCGGACTTCCTCTTTCTTCTCGTCATATTTTTATTTCGTTCCACTTTCCTTCTTCTCGTCGCAAAGAGAGAAGCATCTCTTTTTATCTTTCTTACGTTCGTTTTTATCTTCTTCCTTTGTCAACTACCTTCAGACGAATTCTCTCGGAATTCGATCCACCGCGATATTAGTTTACTCGATACGTGTTTTCACTGGCCGAACGTAATAAGTATACATTTTCGATTTAATAATGTATATATATATATATATATATATATTTCCCCCCTCCCCTAATTATATGACATTTTTTATCGCGCGCGTCGATCGATTCTTGCTATTGCGGTAATGCACTTTGCGGATATTAATGCATCGGAAGAAAAAAATCAATTGATCGATCTTTTACCGACTACGGAAGTAGTATCTATGCGTCTATCTTCAGATAAAAATGATTGCTATCTCTTTATATCTACATCTCTCTCTCTCTCTCTCTCTCCCTCTTGTACATATTCATTTTTCCCGAACGGCCAGCGTACCGCGGGTGTGAGCGTTTTTCATTACATTAGGTCGGTCTCGACGAGCGCCTGTTCCTGCCTTATTTTGATTCGATTGCAAAGCCACCAGGAGTCACGATAATAATCGGGGCTTCGACGATGCAGGGGGTCGCCGTGGAGTCCTTTAAATGCGATTATCCGGGCACGGCTGCGTTATACGCACCAGCACGTGACCGCGTGTCGCGTGCACGGATTATAAATATAATATACTCGGGGCGTTCCATATAATATACCTATCTACTTACATAGACGTTTCTGCCTGTGCATGGCAATATAATCTTTTCGAATGGGTGTATCGCATCGAACGCAAAAGTTGGCAAGCACCGGGGAAATTACGATCGCATCGTAAATCACGACGAAACGATGATTATGCCGAATTCGTTTGTCATCTTTCTTTGATAATATTGTTTCTTCGCAGAACGACTGTCCTTCGGTGTTGGTCGCTTGGTAGGGTCGCCCGCAACGACGAGCCCCTCGCCGTCGCATTCGCCGTGTCCGGAGTCCCCGGCACTCGAGGATCGTCGAGACTATACCGAGATAGACGTGGACGTGGAGGAGGAAGAAGAAGTCGACGTGGACGTGGAGGAGGTCGGCGAGGAGGAGGACCGGGACGCGGTATCGAGTCCGCATCGTTCTTCGTCGACGCCATCGCCTACCGGGACGATAACCTCGGCGACGTCTCCCCCCTCCTCGCATCCGCCGAAGAGATCGGCCGACACGTTCAGTGTGTCGGCGCTTCTAAGGCCCGACCCGCCCTCGGCTCACCTGCAAAATGCTTCTCCTCACCGCGAAGCAGCCATCGGTGGCGGTGGAGCTCATCCGGCAACACCGGGTTCCTCCATTATCTACCCACCTCTTCATCTTCAGGGTGGCCTTTTGCCGCCGCCTCATCCTCACCATCCTCTTTCCTACCTCCATCCTCAATTGTTGCCCCATCATCTTTTGCCTCCCCACTTGCACCCACTCCTACGCGGCGTTCACCCTGGACACCCGGCTTTGCACTCGACACACACGGCACACGGGCTGCATCATCCCCATCCGCTCGCAGACGTCTACAGCTGCGTCAAGTGCGACAAGATGTTTAGCACGCCTCACGGCCTCGAGGTACGTAAACCTTGGGAATTGCGATATCACAGATTATCGATGCTAACTCCTATGATAATAATAATAATAATAATAATAGGTGCACGCAAGGAGATCTCACAACGGGAAGAGACCGTTCGCTTGCGAGCTTTGCAACAAAACCTTTGGCCACGAGATTAGTCTGACGCAACACAGGGCAGTACATTCCGCGGAAAAGGTCTTCGAATGTAAGCAGTGCGGAAAAGCGTTCAAACGATCGAGCACCCTGAGCACGCACTTGCTGATACACTCCGATACCAGGCCGTATCCGTGTCAATTTTGCGGAAAACGTTTCCATCAGAAGAGCGACATGAAGAAACATACTTACATACACACAGGTAGGTGACGTACCACCCCTTCTTTTAGCCCGGATTATTAGGAAAAAAGCATTCTCGATAATCACGCGCGATCCAGCGAAATCTCGCGAGTCTATGGGATACTTTCGGTTCGCGGTCTCGTAGAAATTTATCGGGGTTGCTGTGAGTTTCGATGGAGTTGGGAGGAATTAATTAACGAAGCGACTTTCTACGATAAATAATGCATCCAACCGTCTGGACGGAGTCAGAGTATTGTGCGCGAGACGATTCGCTCGAGTTCAGGCACATGTGGCCGGTTGGTTTCTGCTGGATGAATGCTTCGACTGCAGGGAGGGGCAGGAGGGGTTCGGTCTGCCTAACCCCACATTGCGAGTTTCGTTTGGTAATAATCGTAATGTCTTTCGGGGTGATTCCCCTGTTCCTCTCGTATTCCGTTTACCCCTCAGGTTCTTCGTTTCCACAAGTAGTAGCGTAGTGTCCCCCTCCCCCAATTGCCGATCTTCGAATAGAATTTTACCGCGGCGATTATAGTCCGTGGGAAAAACGGAATGAGTTAGCTCTTGCTAATCCCAGAGGAAAGATTTTTCGCGCTTTGCGATTTTCTTCCTTCTTAAGTATCGCTTTTCGGATTGATCTCCCAATGTTTAGATCGATGAAAATAAAGTAAGTAAACAGGAATACGTTCCTCTAGTTTAATTCGATAATTCGTCTCGCAAGGGATAGCAATTTTTTTTTATCGAAACCCGACCTCGATAGCGGAAGTCGAGAACGCCGAAGGGCCATGGCGGCGTTGGGACACTTGACACTCGTGCGTCTGAAAGCTGACGGAGCGAGCGACGGTCCTGAAGTAGAAGAGTATAGGTTCTCGCTAAGCTGGAGGAAGAGGAAGTGGCAAAGAGCGGGAGGCGAAGCGGGTCTGCCCTTTGTATCGTCTCCATGGCAACCCTCCCAATGTCTTATCAAATTATCACCTTGTCCTCTCCCTTCTTCTTATCCTTCGGGTCGCTAGCGCGTCTTCCACCTCCTTATTCACCCTCTTGGTAGGAAACGAAACTGCCTCCCTCGGTAGGATCCGCTGAAAGAGGATACAAAGCGATGGTCACTCGCGCGGGCCCACTAACAACCTATGGGACCGCAACGACAAGTCCGTCCACTTCGTTTATTTGGCTAAGTCTCTCCCTTCCCCTCTCGATCCAACGCGATGGTCGCAACGGAACATTTAATTCATTATTCAGAGGGATGAAAAATTCAGCGACTCGACGTCCGATGCCGTCGTTCACGAGCAACGCGTCGCAATTGCTTCGTGAAATGACGATACTCGGCCAGTTATTTCCTTTTTTCCTCGACGTTTCAAACATCCTTCTCTTCAAACATCACGTTTCTATTTCGACGAAATTACTTTTCGATAGGATCAACGGGATTCTCTTTCTCCCTCCTTTTCTCTTTCTCCTTTATCCCGACGATCATGATTTCGAGGTCCATTCACAAACGCGACCAATTTCTATTGACCAGCTTTCAGTTCGTACGGCATAAAATATAAAAGGCAACGATAAAAGACGAAAATTTGTAGGATTGCATGCTCCTGATCAAAGTTTACGCGTTCCTCGATCGAACAAATACTTGCTAGTTTTTTCTTTCGTCGCGTTATTCGAGTACAGTGGAAGCTCGTTCGCGTATGTGCGTGAGACAGATAGAGAGAGAGAGGGTGTTCTGGGATTCGAAACTAATGATAATAAGTCCTCGCTGTCTCTCCCTTTCTTTCTCTTCCACTTTCGATCTCTTCTCTCGGTCGTTCTTTTTTGCCGTCCCTCTGCAACCACATTCCCTTCGTCGTGAACACGGGCCATGTGCAATAAGGGTGCGGCACCGTCGGATTCCCCGGGGACCGGCATGGCGTAACGTAAAATCATTATTAGGTAGGTAGGTAGGTAGGTAGGAAGGTAGATAGGCAGGCAGGTAGTTAGGTAGGTAGGTAGGTAGGTAGGTGGGTAGGTAGGTGGGTAGGTAGGTAGGTAGGTAGGTAGGTAGATAGGTAGTTGGCGGTACACCCGAGGACAGGCGAGAGAGAGAAAGGGAAACGCTAGCTTGGATGGCTCGAGCTTCGCGAAGAGAGGAAAGGGGCTGAAAGGGAGAGAGTCGGCCGCTTTAGGGGGTTGGGAATAAGAGCTCTGCAAATATTGTTCGTGCGCGAGTCGGCAAGCGGAGTAGCAAGTCGAGGGGGAAGCCGAAGCAACGGTTCGCGTTACCTTCGTCATTAGGAGGGCTCTACGTTGCTGCTCTTGGTGCTGTTCCTGGTGCTGCTAGAGGGGGTCGGGGTACGTCGAGGTGGCAACGTATGAAGAGTCAAGTGCACCACGGTGGCTGCGAGCTCCTACACACACACGGGAGACCGAATGGGGGACTTTGCCGATTGGATAACGTCGCGTCGTGGGTATCGAAAAGGCGACAGACTGACAAGTGGTCAACCACCCTCTTGCGAAAACATTGCGGCTCCATCAGTAAAAACGTTTTTCTTTGGGGTGAACGACGCTCTCGATGATGGCGCGACCAAGATCTTTTCGTTCGGTTCGATCCGATTTTCGATCTTCTTACATGGTAACGCGATAGGACAACGGGACGAGACGCGTAATGATGTAAAATAAGTATTCCGATTGTTAATTAGACATTTTGTTCGATTGCGATTACGAGAGAATCGATTGAATTCTATATATCGAGATCCCTAACAGGGAAATCCTGCACCCTTAAATTGTTCGCGCGACACACGACCGTGCGTCGTCTTTTGTTTTTACAATAAACACAACCTGTCCGCTCTTTGGGTGCTGAGCAAAGTTGCAAGGGGCTGAGG
The DNA here is from genome assembly GCF_001313835.1 of Polistes canadensis. NCBI lineage: Eukaryota > Metazoa > Arthropoda > Insecta > Hymenoptera > Vespidae > Polistes > Polistes canadensis. The sequence continues at coordinate 1,623,355 of NW_014569557.1, read as the reverse complement.
GAACGAGATGAACGTCAGCTGTGTACTTTTCCTTTTCCCAATCGGCAGTCGATTTCGTTTCGTTTCGTTTTCGCTGCCGACGAAAATGGATCATTTTTGTGCGAATTAGTTTTGTTTTTTTCTCTATTCTCGTACGAGTGCGTACAAGTGTATGATCGCGGATCGTCGTGGTCGTCCGCGTTGACGTAGAACTAATTAATGCAATTTCGTTCTCGTCGGCGTAACGCGATGCCCTGTTAAAACAGTCATAAAAGAGAATTAATTGAAAAAAATGATTCTACCAAGGATACGTTGCATGTGCAACGACTAGACGTCAACAACGCGTCAACGATATAAAAATATCTCGTAGGTGTAAATTACGAGTAGGTTAGTAGATTCTCGCGGAGCTATTTTGCGTTTTTTCCTTTAAGGAATGACGAATATTCGGAGGTCCTAATGTGGAGCAGTAGCTACCTGGTGGTCTTGCCGAAACTTGTCTCGAGGGTACGGTTATCGCGTACTCGCTCGGATACAAACCGTTTGAGAGCTTTGTGAGGGCGCGTTCACGGTGTAGCTATTAGAGGTTTCGAGAAGGCCGCAACATTCCCTAAGCTGTTTAAACTTTGGCGACGAAGGCCCCCTTTCTTCTTCTTCTTCTCGTTTCGTAACGCCGTCGACGTAAAGTCGTGCTTGGAAATATCGGTAAGCGCGCACGTAAGAGTTCCATTTGCTCGCGATTCGTAGGCAACACGCAAAGTAAATTTTCAAGTGCGACTAATCGTCGATTATTTGCCTCTTCTTCCGGCAAGAAACGAACCGAGTAATCGCATCCTCATCGCGCCGATTGTTCAATCGTTTGCGCGAACGAACCAATTGAACAAAGTCTTTTCTTTTTCTTTTTTAGAGTATCGTAAAAGATGTTTGGTCAAAAAGCCAAAGGTAGTGTTAGAGTATCGATAAAACGATCGTATCGAGGAACAAAGTTTGTCGCTTTATCGCTATTGGCTCCGCGCGTCGGATGTCGAGGACGTTACGTTTAATGTGACGATGGTAAGCCGGTAGGAGCATCCGATGCGGCATCAAACATGCAAATTCACTGATATAACGTTACACGGATACCTTGACGCGATCCGTTATCGCGACGATCCGTTGAGCGTTGCCACCGACGTACTGTTCCTCCTAGTAGTATAGGAGCATGATTAAATTTCCAAGGATATCGACACGACAGGAACACGTAAATCCTCCTTCCTCCTTCTCTCCTTACGCATCCATCTACGTTGTTACTCAGGTATGTGTGCAGGTACGTAGGACGTATCCGCGTCCCCGGTTCTTCTCGTCTCTTCTTCTCTTCTTCTCTTTTTCGAGCTAGAAGCTTGAAATTAACTATCGAAGATGCGAAACGTCGTTACGGCATCTACGACGTCATCGATAACGCCTCTTCATCCTTCTCAGACTTTGCTTTTCAAAGGGAGCCTGAGAAAACGAGAGAGAGAGAGAGAGAGAGAGAGAGAGAGAGAGAGAGAGAGAGAGGGAGAGTAATGCGATAGAAAGATGGATGAAGGATATTAGTCTTATATCGTTTTCTCTAGGATAGGGAAAGAAAAAGAAGGTTCGATATTTATTCATCGTTGGACTGCTATGCTAGTTGGGAAGAGCACACGCGTCATCTCCGTTAATGGACAGTAATCGTAATATAGGAAATGTAAGGCGATCGAAGATAATTAGGACGAGTAGCTTAGGTAGCGCGGGCCCCTTCGCGGCAATGGCACAGATCGGATTTGTCACGATTCCTAATGTTGATCGACGCCTTAATAATTTAATAGCCATACGTCCGCCGTGATCGTCCGGGAGAGGATTATTACCGCGGATCCCTCTGCTAGATCGAAAGCACTAAGGAGCTAACAGACTTAGCGGCGGTATCGCGTTTCCTCCTTTACTTTGGCTCCGGTCTTCCCTCTACGGGAAATATTGTATATCGCGACGGTACCCGCTCTCCAGAGACGATAATTGCCATCAATCCCTCGGCAAAAATATCATTGCGTGACGTTCCTTCGAACCTTTTGTCCATCGTTTTTCTTTTTTCTTTTTTGTTTTTTGACCGACAAACTAACGTATTCCCTTAACCATAGCCGTCCTTTCGTCTCTTTCTCTCTCTCTCGAAATCCGCCCATTTGACGATCGGGTAAAACGTGCGTCGCAAACACAGCACGGCGAACGTGACTACCGGCTGGCTGGCTGGTTGGCTGGCTGGCTGGCTGGTTGTGTCCGTGCACGGAGCCGTGAAATAGTAAATACAAAGCTCCCGTTGAATCGGCGCGCGATTCGATCCCCTCGAGAGGCTGCTAACATTCGCTGACACGCCGGTATTTCGATACCACCGCACGGACACGCCCGTGAAATATACGGGGACTACTATAGCCGAGTGTTAACCCGCATTTTCGAGCGTTTGTCGGCACGACGATCGATGACAAGAAATTCAAATTGCACCGGGGACTACGTTTTACCTCGCATTCGGCTATTTGGAATTACTTTCGATCCTTGTTTTCCCTGTTTTCGATGTTTAGTTTCCCTCTTTCCATTTTTACTCGGATCTACCGAAGGTGTTTTATCATCATTTCCTTAATATACTACACGTTGTAATAGATTATTAAATATATATTTAGTATATTGAAAAAATCTATGGTACACCCTCGATATAAGATACGAGGTTGGCAAGCATTTCGTTTGGAAAAAGTAGGATAGAATGAGATGGAAGGAAAAGAGGGCCGCCTCCAGAGACACAACCCGCAGAGTAGAGACGTGGTCGATGAAGACGAGAAGAAATCAATGCCTCGGCCAGAGTCCGCTTCACCTTTCTCTCCTCTCCTCTCCTCTCCTCACCAGTACTCTCCGCCCACTCGTTTTCTCCTCTTTTTGCTCTTCCGAATCTTCCATGACTACTCGCTTCGAGCTTATTCGCAACCGATAAAACTCTAAGATTTTTCGACTATTTCGTCGTAAACAGTTGAATATCTTTGTCGATTCCTTTGCTCAAATGATGCAACTCGTTAAGTATAAAATAAGAAAAAGTTGGAACGCTCTTTTGCTTTGTCGATTCGAAAAGTAATACGTATCCATAGAAATGGCGGTAATAGAAGAGGAAAGGGAAAAGGATAGAATAGAGAGAGAGAGAGAGAGAGAGAGAGAGAGAGAGAGAGAGAGAGAGAGAGGGAAAGAGGGAGAATTAGCGGAGGAAAAGACCCTCGCAAGATTTCCACGAGTTTAATATAGTTTTAGGGGCGTCGACTGAGAAAGAGAGAACGGGGGTGTAATGGTGTCTTAAACCGCAGTGACTCTCAACCAAGAGAGTCAACTCTTTGTGCTCGTTGCCAATAGGTTCGTCGATAGGTTTCCTCGACGACGTTTCGATAGCGTTGCTCTCGAAGGATTTGCCAAAGTGCGCGAACAGACGCTTACCTACCCAAGAGAGATCGAGCGAAACTTTTTTTTCCAGCGAAGATAAAGACGAAAAGGGCAACCTCGGTGCGAGGGAGCCCCGACGGTTCTTGATTTTTACGAGCGCGTAAATTCCGGAGAGGCAACTTCCTTCTTACTCCCTCTCCGTATCTTCTCTCCACCATTTCCAACTCGAAATACATAGAATTCTAGGAGACTCGCACCCCGTGCTCCGCTGTGAATTCCACAGCATGGAATTTCAGGTCGCCATTAACTCCGAATCCCCTCGAATCACGATTTGAAAGAGCTCGCGATACCATTGCGAATCCGCGCCGATTTTCCGAAATTTTTCTCTAAGAGCAAAAGCCGCGGGAAATTTAGGTAATTCCTATTTAGGTTTCTGTCAAAGCTTTCTTTTGGCAAATCCTTTTTGTTTCCTTCGAGATCGACGAAAAGCCGATTCTCTCTTTTACGAGATCGTAAATCTACTACAGAAATTGACTCGTCTCTCTCTTCGCTTTCCGTCGTTTTATAGGCTCGTGGAACATGTCCCTCCCCTATCGCCGATTTCGTCGAGCGACGAAATCTTGGCATTAATAAATACTCGATCATTCGTGGAGAATCGGAAAAAAGGCAAAGATAGAGAGATAGATAGTTGAAATCGTTGGGTAGACGAATAACGAATCCGCGAGTACTTTGGACGTTGGGAAGATAGAGGAGAGTCCATTAACATCCCTCGGCTGGTCACTCGCGGCATAGTTGGAATCGTTGCTACTCTGTAGCTTCCCTCTCTCCCGCCGGAGGATGGGAAGTGCGCACGTGCAATTCCTCCTCATCCCTCGGTCTATAACCGGTTACGGCTTATCCCGGTGGTAGTCATGGCAACGCAGGGGTCGGTGCCGCCCCTGGCCGCCAATCAGAGCTCGGGGAGCAGCGAGAGCTTCTACCCCCGCCTTCTCGGCGCTCGGTCCCGCGCCCCCGTCCCGCGGCCCCGTCCCGCGGCCCCGGCTTCGCTGAGATTCTCGCTTGGGAGAAAATCTTGACCGGGCGTGCCCTGCATCTCTGATACCACCTTCTTCAACTCCTCTCCTTTCCTCGAAAGGATCCGCCGCGATGGTCCTCGCTGGTTGTTGCTAAAATCGCTCGATAATAATTTGTGGATTCGTTTGATTTTGACGCAGGTGAAAAGCCGCACAAGTGTCAGGTATGCGGCAAAGCGTTCTCCCAGAGTAGCAATCTGATAACGCACTCGAGGAAGCACACGGGATTCAAGCCGTTCGCCTGCGAGCTCTGCGGACGAGCTTTCCAGAGGAAGGTCGATCTGAGGAGGCATCGCGAGACCCAGCACGCCGATCTCGGGACGTCGTCGCATCGGCCGGTCGGCGGTGGCGGCATCAACGCAATTCCATCGCAGAATTCTTTGCCGAGTGGAAACGCTTCGATAATGCAATGAAAACGATCCGCAGGAACCCTTTCGACCGAACTAAAGTCACGCATCGTCCTCGTCGACGGGAAGAGTGCAATCCAAGGACGAAGATCCGAGGGAGCAGGATACGGGAACAAAGAGATGTAGGCTGTTCGGATCGTCGTCGAGGTCGAAATCGAATCGTATTTTGTTTTCTTTTTCGACTACCTACAAGAGGTACACTTCTCTAATCGCTTTTTCTTAGATATTCGCGCGATATCGAAACGGATCCGATATCGGCGACGTTCCTTCGAAATGCCAATGTCGTTGGATGATTAAAATTATAAATAATACGAGAAAAGAAAGAGAGAAAAATGTAAAATAACGTTGTTCTACTAAATTATTATATCTATTGTTTTTTTGAATATCAACCTTATGCGAGGTGATAGTTAATTATCATAGATACGTAGAAGCATTTGAATGTTCTCGTTCTTTGCTCGTTGGTCGATTGTCATCGAAGAATTGAAGTTTGTTAGCGAATAAGAGAGGAACGCACATCGACGTACACACTTTGCATATCTCTTTCGCGAGGAGGAAACGACTATTACTCGTCGGGACTCGATATCTCTGGACGAAGTCCTCTGGATCGCAACTGTGACCAAACTTGTAAATAGCACCGTAGACCGTATCTCTTTTTGTTAGTCTAATTGTAAGCGTTTACTCGTGCGGGCGCACGCACGCCCTACTGCATACATATAAATGTGGATATAAAATGACTCGAACCTATAAATATAAATAGAGAAACGCGTCGCACCGATCCGTGCGGTGCCGGTATTTCTTCGCACTAAATTCCCCCTCAAATGCCCCCTCAAATTCCCCCTCAAATTCCCCCTCAAATTCCTCTCCTCGATGAGACCAACTCTCGATATTGTATTATGTATATTCGATTCTTTCTCCTTCCTCTTTCCCTTACCAAAATTTTTATTGTTGTACCATTGATATATCATTATGTAATTATTGTAATTAGAACTCGCTATTATTATTATTATTATTATTATTATTATTGTCTATTATTATATTATCATTATTATTATTATTTTTATTATTATATTATTATTATTATTATTATGAATAAAAGCTGTTACCATTTGTAAATCGTTCGTTGATGAGGAATGAAGGAACGAGAGCAAAGCGCGACTCGTTTCCGTTTCAAACGCATTCATCCCATTTTGCCCGAGAGAAACGTCGAGAACGATTAATCGAGATCTCGTTGAATCTGACGAAGCGAAAGATCACGGTCATTTTGACTAGATCGTAGACTCGATGTAATTCATGACAATTCAAGGGCCGATGGCAATTAAGCGGGCTACTACCGAGAACAAACCCTTAATATATTTTCCCTCGAATTTCCCTTCGACTTTTGCATCAGTTCCTTCTTATTTATACATTATATTTTTTTTTTCTTCCTGTGGACTAGAGTAAAAAATTCGGCTAGAGGAAATTTTTGCTTCGCGCAACTTCGAAGAACGTTTCGAAAGTGGAAAAAAAGAGAGGAGCGAAGGGGGAAAGGTAGACAAAGGGTGAGAGAAGACAGAGGGACAGAGAACATTACAGCACTGACTGCACGACACCATGACGCAGGCAGGCAGGCAGGCAAGCAGGCAGGCACGGGAGCAGATTGGACAGTTATTGCATTCTGGGTAAGATTAATTGATATGGGACTCGGGCCTAGAGGGGGCTCGCTTAAACCGTGTCTCAGTCACGGGCTTGGGATGAGAGAGCGGTGATTAACCAATTGCACCGTTGAACGAACTCGAACCGAAAGCCACCTCTCCCTTTCTATCTTACCAACCCCCTCGCTCTAATAGCCATTGAGTAATGGAGAGACTCTCATTATTAAATAGCGCAGGATAAATGCGCGCTTGCGTAGCTATGCGCTCGTAGACGTGCGCGCCCACCGACGCGATTATCAAGGAATCCTCGTTAACCGCTACCCGTGATCCTAAGGTGGACACTCTTTCATCGATATTTCATTATCGATAAAAGAGTTCAAAGTTTAACAAACTTTATTAAATATTCCGACCTTTGGCTGTCGTACAAATTGAATGAAATATTAAAATGCATCAACGAATAGAAAGTTGATATTTTCAAAAGACTATTTTGAATTGGATAGTGGAATATTGGAAGAAGAAAGAACGTTGTTTTGCTGCCCGGTTCGAAGCTCTTGCGAATAACCCAGAGAGAAGGAGTATTGCATGTATACCTAGGTAGAGAGGATACACCTTATGACTATTAAGATATTCACGACTCCGCAGAGGACACCCCCTACTTTGAAATATTGCCCAACGGGTCAACCCGAGTATACCTCGAAGCGCGGAGCACCACCCTTCGTCTTTTTCCATTCTCGCTAGGTTTGCATTAGGAAAAGCGGAACGACATCGTAGATTCGGTGTGTGCGCGGGTCCGAGGCGAGCTTTTCTCTACCAGCTTTCTCGTGGTTTTCCATATTATTTACAACCTCGTCGTCGTACGCGTTACCCCGCAATAACTCGGGTCCACGAATGCGACCATGTCGGCAAATTGGTGGAAACCGAGGAAGTCGTTACGCCCCTCTTCTGCATAGGTATTAGACGGCAACCCTGTCTGCTAGGATACCAGCAGCGTAAATATCCTGACCGCTTTTATTTTTCTCCCTGGTATTATTTATTGCCTCTTTAGAGGCAATATATAATAGGCGTATATCTGTCATTTTCGAAAGATCGCTTGGAAAAAAGTGGAAAAACGGAACAGGTAACCAGCGCGTAACGTCCTATGTCAACGCGTTACGTAATTTATCTTGTGCGTTCGCGTTTGCGTTAAGATTAATCAAGTTAATTACCCAAAGGCGACCGACCCACTTTATTAAATTTCTCTATCGAATTGCACTCAAGTTAATGAAACTATTATCTTAAATCGTAGCAGGACAGGAGGAGGATGAACGTTCGCGATGACGGGTCCTTGGCGATTCGCATCGGCGATATTCGAAACGCGAATAAACTTGCTCGACTACCTGGCTAAAAGATAACTTTATCCAGGAAAAAGCATAAAGGGACGAGTTTGCGAGTGCGCCGAGGCAAATCTCATTTCCGCGAAGCTGCGCGAGCCTCCTCGTATTATGGGGATTTTCCTGTCACGGGAGTAACCGGAATGGGCGAGGATTAAAAAATGTCAATTTCCAATTATCGTCGGGGCGGTGTTGCGCGGACATACGGGTAATGGAATTTTTGAAAAGGAGATTATATTTTACTCTTTATCCAATTTTCACTTTGGCTGGAATCAGTCCCCGCTGCCCGCGCCGATTCCTGGCGCAGAATTTTACCGAAGGAGACTTGTCTTCGTTGGAACGCGAGCGCGTTTGTTTAATTCGTCAAAAATGAATTATGGGAGGCTTCGTAATATTCGAAGGGTTTACCGGTCATTATTCTTTTGTTCCTTTTTTTTATTTATAAGGCGGGGCCAGCATTGTTTTCTCTCTCGAACTAATCAACTCTCGTAAGATCGAGGTTGCGACAAGCTGACGCGAGAGTTGTCATTTGTCAGTAGGCTTTTCTAATAACGAGCCGAGTCTCTCGAACGAGTTTAAACAAATAGCTCGGCGCACAAGGCACGAAGAATAAAACAAATGGTTGCTACCGCAAGGAAGAAAAGCGGCGGCACGCTTAGACGCGATCAATCAGTCGTCTTTGACCGGACCAACTTAATACAGTCGAGAAATCGATCGAATTCCGAGTATTCGAATGGTCTCTTGAAATATTCCACGATCCGTCCTACGGGATTGGACCTTTGTCCATTCGTTGAAACTTTCATCTGTGCTTATCGCAAATGCATACGTGCGCGTAAGTCAAATTTCAGTGGGAGGAAAAGGAAAGAAAATGTTCCACCTATTATAAGGGCTCGAAAAATAGAAAAGGAAAAAATATATAAAAGACGATAATCTAGGAGTAAGTTAACCGTAAATACTTGGATAGGCGATGACGCCATTCCCCGGAGAGGCCGATTCATTACGGATGTTAAATAAATGATAAGGCATCGGTACGGTCGTTTAGAAAATAGGTATCGGCGGCTAGTCCTGGCTGAATAGTCGTATTCCCGAAGAGCGATTATTCCTCCGTCGACGTCGTAGCCTCTTGGGCGAAATCAACTCCCTGGGATGGGTCACGTTACGCCGCGACCTAACATTCATCTAACATTCGCATCTAACATTCGCATCTAACATTCATGATCGAGGAACTTTCTTTCGATCTCCGTCGTGGAAGAACTTGTACAAACAAGATTTGTATTTTCGAGGTAGAGTAAAAGGACTGATTATCGCTTTAGCGAAAATACAATTACGAAGGGGAATGAAAGAACGTTTCCCGATAATGATATCTTATTTAGGCGGCGTCGAGCGCATATAATTCGAAAAGGAGTGCTCGTATCAGCGCCTACCTGGACCACGTAGTAGTCGTAACTCAGTTTCCAATAGGATCGTCGTCGTCGTCGTCGTCGTTGTCTCTTAGGAATACTTTATGCGTGCCGTAGGTCGATGCGACGACGTTAAGGATTCCAGGCGCGGTGCCGGGCAACTGCACCTTAAGAAGAAGGGCGTAGCTCCTACTAGTATCTTTATATCCTTTCTCGAGGAGTCGCACGGATAATCGTATCAAGATGACTGGTAGAGCCGCGGACGGGTATCAACTTTTGATCCTCCGGCCGTCGGTATTCAAACGGCTCTAACTCGATATAAGCGACGCTCCCCAAGGTATCCTTCCCCTCTTTCCAAAAGTCAACACACACACCGAAGAATAAAAGTATTTTCTTTCGGGACGCACCAATTCGATTTGCATGTTGGGAGAGGCGCCAAAGATGTCACTTACGTTCGAACAACATCTCTCCGAGACTATAAAATGATGATAATCGTCCTATCGAAATTTCAAACGTATATCTTATTTACATTTTACAGGGTTAGATGAGTTACCGATACGTTTTTTTCTATGTCATAATCTAATACACTTTTCTTCCAAGATATTTATCGGATAAGAATATATATGAGTCGGGTAGAAACATGTGTCCTTCGTGAAAAGGCCCGCTAGAAAATTTCTTCCCTTACCGAGCTTATTCTATCCGTAGTCGATATAAGCGATACCCGGGGTTGAACCCTGTTTTCGGTATAACTCGAACAACGTGGTAGTTTCCTACCTTAACACCTTTGCGTTGAAGAAATCTTTCAATGACGTCAATGAAAACGGAAGAATTACAGGGATTTGTCTTACCGGTTTGATTAAATCAATACGAGTAGCTTGCTCGGTGATGTAGATTTTGTAGCGATAGATTTTACGCGTACTTATCGTTTGGTAGAAATTCCAAGGAAATGGGAATAGAAAGGGAGAGAGAGAGAGAGAGAGAGAGAGAGAGAGAGAGAGAGAGAGAGAGAGAAAGAGAATACGATTAAAACGGAAATGGAGCTATATTTTATTATATTATATTTGAATTTTAGCCATATCCAAGAGTACGCCATCGTAGTTTACAGGAATGCTTCTAGATTTGTTCGTAATAACCGCGTTGCTATAAAATGATCGATTAAAAGACAGAGAGCTCGATATCTGTCACGCTTTTGAATCATTCTCGATTTGAAATGCGTCTCGCTGGAATGAGAAGGATATCTCTTATTGATTTCGCCTATATTTTCACAGATGAGAATCGTCGTGAGCTAAATCGCAAATCGATCGATCGATAAGAATGAATCCAAGTAATCTAAACGTTCCTGTTCGCGAGTAAAAAGGCAGTAATACGTATAGAAGTAAATAACTAATCGTAAGTAAGTATATATATATGTATCAGTAAGAGAATGAATATCTAATCGGATATAGCGTTTCGTTAACGATTTCGACAAAGCAAAGAGGAAATGTCCTTAGTCTTGGATAGTTTATTTGTTGGAAAAATGTCTTCTTAAAAGCTCTATTCTACTTAGATTCCACCGCGGTAATTGTAGATTAAATTGTAACATTTCCATGAGATCGAATCGTTTGGCGCGATATAAAACGACGACTTGGATAGAGTCGATAGATATACGCAAACGATTATAATATTGGATAAAGGAAGACAAATTGAATCGAAATCGACGACGACGACGACGACGACGACGACATCGTCGAAATCGAATCTTTCAATTGTACGATAAATCGCTGGCAGTCAGCGTACGTCCTGTTATAACGCAGAGAGAGAGTAGGTGTGTCTCGTTGTCAAAAAAGTAACAATTATAACATTTCTTTTTTTCCGCTTTGTCATCAAAGAAAGAACAAACGACGAATTGTATGTACTTTTAATGATGTCAATTTACGAAATCCTGTGTGTACGTTAATAATATAGTTATTGGGGAAGGCTTCGATTTGTAACTCGAGATGTACATAGAAAACTCGATCAGAGCGCTCGAAACTCCATCTATATTATATTATATATGTATATATATATATATACCTATATATTTATTTATTTATTTATTCATTCATCATTGAAATATTCATTTAATAATCTGGCAAGCTTAGCAACAAGGTAGGTACAGATAATTCGTAAACGGCGTAGCTTACGAACGTGTCTTGTTATTTGGCACTAGAATCCCCTCTTACAATACGTTTTAGACTCCTTCGAGATTTTCGGGATGTTTTTCCCTCTTCCCCCCCCCCCACCCCTCGAACATCATCTTGCATCTTCGATCGGGTGAACGCATAAATCGTTCTCAGGCCTAATTTCGTTTATAACTATGTCATATATCATTTATCGTTAAGATCTACGTAATATACACAAACACCTTCTTACTCCGAGAAAAGAAGACGGTAATCTAGGGAGAAACCGGCGTACCTGCGTACGCGCATTTTTCTCCTCACATATATCTTTGGTTTAACTCTGAGCAACGATATATTTGAATTCGCTAAACTCGATTAGTTTACAATAATAACAATAATAATAAAAGGAGTAGGAAATATGATGTATAATATAATTGTCTAACGCACCGCGTAGGTACACGAATGAACTGGATTAACGCTATCCTTCTATCGATAATTTGGCATAGTCATTAGCGTCCCTTTATTCGTCTGCCTATTCTTCGTCGATCGCAAAACCTCCTTGTTTTATGATTTTCCAAAAGTACAAACGTATGTAGGTAGTACTCGATGATCATTCGGACGAGATAATTCGAGCTGACAATAATGAAGAAAGATGTATAAATTGAAAATTCGACAGATGCGCAATTTGAAAGATATGCGAAGGAGGAAAAACGTTACTTTCGAAAACGTTTCTTTCGTCGCTTTTCCTCCAAAGATCCTCCAAAGATCTGGCAGAATAAGTTTTAGACGATGCGCGGTAGGCTGAGTTAATAAAGGGTCCGGGTTCTTCTTTTGTTCTCGTCCACTTGGCCTGCTACTGTATGGAACACGCCAATGGATGCGACAAAGCGTGATCGAGCAGTATGGGAGTGCCCGCAGCCAATTCCGTTCTCGCATCGCCGCAATCGTCGTCGCAGTCAAAGTAGTTGCTCTGTCGAATTACATCCGAAAGGGTTACTCGTTATATTATAGTACCACCACCACCACGCACCAAGAGAGCAATTAGTTTTCGCCCTTACCTGACAATCGATGCATCGACAACTGTCGGTCAGAGAACACGTGAGTCCGAGTATTTCAACGGCTTCTTTGTAAAGCTCCGCGCTTGACTTTCGTTGCCTCGGCGGGGAAGTGGGCGCGCTTACCGTCCCGGTTCCCGATGGTCTTCTGCCCCTCTTCAACCTCGAGGAGGATTCTCGAGACAAGGAGGAGGTCGACGTCGATCCTCTCGGCCGGTCGTCGTTAGTGAGAAGTGCTCGTCCTGCCGGCGAGGCGAATAGTTGCAGCATATCCATATCCTGAGAGACCGACAACAAAAACCACTTAATATTTCAACAAGATTCCAAACCAAAAAAGAGGGCTTTTCAATTCAAAGTCGGCAGTTTTCTCTTACAAGCGGATCCTTTCTCATGCTCGCGAGAGATCGATCGTATTTATGAATAAATTTCCGCTCGGGGTGTGCGCGTGCGTATCCAAAAACATTGGCATTTTTAATTAAGAGTACCGCGTCATTAAATCTTCCAATTGTCCTCTATCCCCACCCTTTTACATTTGAAAATAAGAACCCTGACGCAAGCTCTCCTGACGCAAGCTCTCCTGCCGCCTGGGATCGTTAACGTTAGAGCAGAAATCGTTATACCGGAAGAAAATAATTGGAAATGTTCCAAGAGTCGGAGAGTTTTTATCCGATTTATTTGGACGAAAAAATAATCGAGTGAAATCGAAGCAGTGATCGCGTCGAGTCGGCTCCACCTCCTACGAGTCCTATTCTAGTCAAATGACAACAAATACAATGCAATGGGAATGAACTAATTTCCAAGCATATTTTGAAGCAACGCCCGCGAATTTACTTTGCGCGATCGCACAATCATACACGATTTTGCAAGAGTTGCTCGTTAGCGTTACTTTTTATCGATGTTCGCGAAACAGAGTAAAAGCAATTATCGATCAATTACAGGACGCAAATGTAGACGGGCCATCATCCATTTGGCCGTTAACTGCGACTGCTACTGCGACTAGCACGTATAACGTATACGACTCGATGTTCCAATTAACAAGGTGCCGCACATAACAGAAACTCATTAGATTAATTAAACTCTACGTTTTTCAATAGCACGCTAACGAAAATGATAGGTTCAATTTGTAGACAAAAATGCAAAGCTTTCTTCAAACTTGATCTTTTTGTTTTTCTTCGATCAATGCCAAATATCTGCTGAACAATTTAACTAACGATTTATTAACCTAACTTGAGGCATCCCCGGCAACGAGATGAAATGCTATTTACGCACCCATTCATTTATCAATTAATCTCTCTTATTTTTGTTCTATTTTTGAAATCCTTTAGAAAGATTCTAAAAGATTAAAAGTGGCCGTGTTTTCGTCGAAGACAGATTACGAAATTCCGATATTCGTATTCTCTCTCTTTCCCATTTTATAGTATTATTTGTACGCGAACGTGCATAAAGAAGGATACATGTTTACGGGCTGCTTAACGAATGTTTAATGTAGACCGTTCGCTAATGCGATAACGTGCGTGGAAAGCAATCGAACTCGTTACACCTGGTCCTTTTCATAATTACGATAGGACGGAACACGATCTCGTTTGAAATCGTGTGTGGGATCATGTCCTGCATATCGTAGCTGCATATCGTAGCTGCATATCGTAGCTGCATATCGTAGCTGCATATCGTAGCATATCGTTGCCACTCACCGGCAAGGATTCGGGAGTGTGGTCCAGCACGTATATGCTATTTGTGTATCCGTACAACATGGTGTCCAGATCTGAAAGCAAAGAGGAAGTAGAACATTAAATTGGTCCGATGTTGGATTGTCGCAAACTGGAGAACAGCAATTTTCTAATGTGGAAATACGCAGGAAATACGGTCAAGAGGTTCGCGCGCGGTTTCCTATAGAATTCGTTAGGACGCTCTCCTCATTATCCTCGAATATTATTTCTCCCGCGTTGGAGGTCGCGTACAAACATCTGATATCGATCGAAAGAGTAACGATTCGTTTCAACATCTTAATAGCATCAAATGAAATCAAATAATATTGTTTAAAAAGAGGAAAAGATCGAACTACAGTAGTAATCTTCGGGATTTTAGTCGTAGTTACGTTCACGAGCGACGATAATTCCATATAGAGTTAGATTTAGGAGTATAAAAGCAAGAGACGACGCGATTTTGCATTTTGAAAAAAATGATAACGCGATATTCCTTCGATGGACTTTGAAAAGCACTTTGATATCGCTCGTCGATCCATTTTCGGATGCAAACGGTTCCGCGACCCTTCGGAAAAAGTAAGTGCGAAAGAGAGGTCCACGTATCACCAGCATGGACGTGAAAATCGATCCGATTGCGAAAGCAGTTTCCTCGGTAGCCGTTCGCGATCGGTTCATCCAGGAATTTCAATTTTCCTCCTATACAACGGGTTTATCGAGCGCCAAGTTTTTCGATTTGCAATTTTATCGAAAATCCTTCCTTCAGCCGTGCTACTTATTTGCGAAAATACAATTGCCGTAGGAGGCGAATTCGCTGCTGGAATCAACTTGGGGACGTGTCGCTAACGATTTATTTCGCCACCGAGATATTCCGAGATTGCGTAACGGAGGAGAGACATTTTTCACTGCGGTGCACTACTCCGCGTTACGAGAGAACAGTTTCCGGTCAGGTAATTCCGGTTCCAGCACTCGGACAAGCCAGCCCAGCCGGAAATAACGAATGAATGTATCTCGCTGGTTGTTTCGGCCCGGGTGGCCACACTCTTCTCTTAACGCATTCCTTTTCTTCGATCGTTTATAAACTTGGACGGAATGATTAGTTGGATGAAATAGTTTCCCATCCTACTGCGTAGTCTGCCGAAATCAATTTGAGAAACTTTACGTACATGGATGAAAGCATCAGAATTTTCATATACGCGCATAAACGTTTTTTATTTTCCTAATAAAAAAGGAACAAAACGGAACGTTTTGTAGATCGTACAAATGGCGCGAATCTAACGCGTGTTATTATTTTATTCTCCGTTTGAAATCCCGGAGGACGCTCGAGATACGCCGAGAGTTAATGCATTCTACAAAATATCATTGTTTTTTGACAATGAGTTTACGATGCTATCGACGAACAGATACGTAAATTTTTGAAATGCGACCGTTGGATTTATCTCGCGTTTAAAATGGTAAGTAACATAAATTATAGGAAATAGCGACAATACAATTGCAAGCGATTCGTAACTCGCTTCGATTACTATTTCAAATGATCGGAATGCGTTACTAATCTCTTATTCGATCGATATGGATAAGTACGCAATGGCTTCGCGAGCTTGCCCAGATTCTGTAACATTTCTATACTCGCGATTTCGAAAAATGAAAATGTAATTAAAAAAGAGAAATATGATGTTTGCTAGCCGAGAAAATTCCGTAACCGCGACCGAGGTATTCAATGGTTTACGGTTTCTCGCACTATCGGCTTTTCAAATCGCGCGTAACGCCTACATCAATCGCGTTAGAACAAGCGGAATTAATCTCTCTTCCGGAAAGGAGATAATAAAACATTCATAGATAATAGGACATTCGAAGATATAGATATCGTATCATTGAAAGACGTCCGCGTTGATTTAGTTAAGTTTAGTTAGCGATGGCACTTTGAATATATGCAAATTTCATGCTCGCGTATCGAATCGAATCGATATCGCAATAGCTCGACACCCGGTTGCTTGGATTCCGTGCATTCGTTGTCCGATTACTACATTAATCGATTCCACAGGAAATACTTGTTCATCTATTTTTATAGAACGATTTTCATGAGGGTGTCGTAGACGTTCGGCTTTTAAAGAATGATCCGCTTTAAGAGAAGTAGAGTCCCAGGAGAGGTAAAGTTTCGCAGAGGAATAAATGATAGGACGTCTATAAAATGATTAGTTTCTCGATTGGATGCGTTTATTCTTGGTTCTCGGATGGAAAGCGAGCAGAGACTAAGAAAATGGTATGATAGGATATGGAGTGAAATGAGCATTTGACTTGAACTTGAGTTCGGTTGGAGTTCGTCTCAGGTGCGTATCGATCGAAAGAAAAGCCAAGTTTCTATGGGATACTGGGAAAGGAATGGCCCTGACCTAGTAAGGGCCGTGAACCCGAAAGGCTCGAGCAAAGCCAACGGACCGTTGCGAGTTAGGGGTACCTTTGGTAGCGCGTAGACCATCGCCTGTGCAAGGGACGAAATCAAGACCGGAAGGAGGGCAAATACACGGAGGGCCACTTTGGTAGCGTTAAATAATTCATAGACACGCCATCGGTGCCGCGGCACTAGCCATTCGACCGTTCATCACGGGCTATCGATTGGACTACGGACTTGCTTGCCCTCTGCCTGCCACCAAGCGCACCCTACTTATGCCTACGATTTCCAAGAATAAGCGTTGACATCAATCCAAATCCGAATGCGAGCGCAGCTAAGTAGGAGCCAATTCTTTACCGTTCAACCCGTCAATGGGATATTGCGAACCGAACCCAACGCGTTTTTCCTCGTTACTTGCGAGCTATTAAATGCTATTAAAGTGCTAATGGAGTTAGAAAGGCCGACCGAGGGAATCGCTCGACAAAATACGGAAGCTTTTTGCAAAGATCGATAAGAGAACTCCTAATTCCTTTTCACATTTTCGCGTAGGCATTCGCGTTGGAATATTGAAAAGCTATTTTACTTTTGATATCGAGAAAAATCTATTAATGCGATTAAAAGGCAAGAAGAAGAAAAAAAAGAGCCGTTGCTGTTCTTTCTATAATAAGTAGACTACTACTTTTAAGAAGAAACCAGATGGCGAGCGAGCGAAACATCGAAGCGATGGAAATCGTATCATTTTCGAAACTTTTCTCTCTCTCTCTCTCTCTCCCTCTCTCTCTCTTTCTCCAGAATAATAATTCTTTTCGTTTGAATTCAACGTGGATGCAAATAATGACCAAGTTCATTAAAGTAATAAGGTGTAGTTATTAATGCTCCGAGTACCGTTTTCAGTTCGTTCTCCTTCGACGTTGCATTAATTAATGTCTAGATTAATTATCGAACAACGTAAAGTTTCCATTTTCGTTTCGACGCGCATAGGTAATACGCCTATAGGTGAACGAGAAAAAAAGTCGAACAATTTGATCGCGTAACTATAACATCGAACTTTTGCTATCGGTAATAATTATATTAAACAGTCTTGAAAATTTCCTACCTTTCGCGTTCGTCGAAGGTCGATAAGCAAAAGAAACCTCGTTACCCGTTGCCCGTTGCCCGTAGCCCGTAGCCCGTTGCCCGTTGCACATCGGATATCATCAGTTGCGTATGCGAAATCATTAGTTGAAATTAATGCGATTTCTATGGGAGCGCGCTTACGATATTATTTGTATGTACATACTATCGACTATCGGCTATCGGCTATCGGCAATTTCAATATTTACATGCATATACGTACGTATATACGCACGGCCACGTTGGACGGACGACGATTGCCGTTATTACCGCAATATATACAGTTTGCCATTTGTATTGCAAAGAATTCCAGTCGATCATTTTTCCCCAGCAAAGATGCAAACGTTGCGGAGTAAGACCGGAGTAAGACTGAAGTAAGATCGCAGCGTAAAAAATACAATACGCCGATCGATGCCGCGGCCCAATAATTTACCTTCGGAGGAAGGTACGATCTCGAAAATGTCTGCGTGCGTTAATAATGGCACCTGTTGTTGTACCATGAAATAACAGGGTGGTTCTTGTTAAAAAATAAAAATTGGCGGCACCGACCTGTAGGCGTACATGGAGTTCTTGCTGCTTCCACGAGGTCTTCTCGACTTCCGGGTGGAGCCTCCAACATGGTCGCACTCCCGGAGAATTTCTTTACGCACAGCAGGCTCAACGCTACAAGAAAGGGAAATTAAATATGTTAAATATTTTACACGGAGGACCTAAGTAAATATATTAAAATATATTATATTTTGAAGAAGAACACACAAACCTAAAAGGTTCATAGGATCTAGCGAAAAGCGATTTCCATTGCTCGAAGAAATACGGTACGGGCGGGGTACCAAAGGTATAATAAAGATCTATCGGAGAGCTCGATTAACATATTCGATATCGAGCGGCCAGTTGGAAAAGTTTGCTCTCTCGACGGATCGAGATTCATTTCGTTTCTCATTCTTTTTTATCGATTTTGGATTGTCCGGAAATGATAGAGACGCGTAAATCAATATTCCAATGAAATATCTCCTCCGGACGAGTGCCCTTACCTTTAGAATCGACCTATTAATTTAACCTGCACCTCCTACGCCTTTAGATATATATATATATATAATCTACGAGTATAGTTGCTTCGTTTCGAGTTATTATTATTCTATTCGCTTTCCTATTACTATCCTTCAACGGCACCCGTTTCCCGCAAATTTCGTATTAATCTTTTACGCGGTCCCTGCTTGGAAATGGCAAAATTTTATGCAAACTCGAGAGCGTTAACTCGGCATGTAACGAGCTCCGAGACGAGGACCTATCTTTCAACGGGGTGGAAACTTTGCGAGTATCGAAGCGATCGACGAGAACCTATCCGAATGCTAACTTTGTCTAATTGTAAGTTCTTACTTAGCAGAAGGAGAAGTCACGTTTTTATGACATTTTCATGACTACAATTGTGGTAAAGAGATTTTGCGCTTTCGGCTGTAGGCCTTTTTCGGGAATCCGCTTAGCCCATCGAACATTCTAATTCCAAAGGGAAAATCAAATCTGCGTCGATGGAAGAGGAAACGTTTCTATCTTCGATCGCGTACAAGTGGAAGTAACAAATACGAAGAAGTGTGCCATTTCATTTATTGCGATGCGATAGGATCGATCCTTAGATGTATTATATAGGTTTTCCGTAGCTACGTCGCGTAACATTTCTAACAACCGTTGGAACTTTCCTCTCGTCGCGCATTCGCTCGAGAAAGTCTAGATAGATTGTAGATGTAAGAACTGTGTGTGTGTGTGCAAATTCTTTGCTGGAAAAATTGAGAGAAGCTTTTACGTTCGCAGATTCCGCGTCGATCGTTGTTGCACACCAACTCTCTGCGGTTTGCAAAGGTTGCAACTCTCTTCGCAAAGGTCCTATGCACATGGAGCAGCGAGCTTTTCAATCGCTTTGTCCCGCAAAGAAAGAGAAAAGTCGTGGTTAGCGTAGTTGGAAGCTACCTACCCACGCTAATGCCCTATCCTCGCCTTGTGCTTTAGCCCGGTAAATCGATTCTCCTTCTTCTCGAATATCCAAATCCATAGATGGTTGTGTATCACGAAAAGATTGGCCGCAATAGATAGTTTAATGGCCACGGATCAAAAGAAACGATACCATCGAAGAGAGTCTCCCACTTTTGCCCAAGCTGTTTCTATCGCTGCTCAAAGTCAAAAATAGTTGGGAGCCGTTCTGTCGATATCTTTGAAACATGAGCTTCCCCTTCGTGACTATGTCTAGGCCATTTCTATCGAGTAGGAAAGCTTATTCCAGTGGATTAATCAAAATGCGTAGCTTACCCCGCTTCACGTCTCGCCACGTGTTCGTGATTTCGATGAATCTGCCCTGCCCGTTTGGTGTTTATCCATATAGTCCTCTCACATCCTTTCGCCGTCCGGTATACCGCGACTCTGAAAATAATAACGATTACGATCAGCGAGCAAAGGAAACTTTAGCAGCTGAGAGAAATTAGACGAGAGAGAAACTCGAGCTCGGTCGCTTATTTAAACGGAACGTCGAACAACCTACCGTGACAGCTAACATCGGAAGGTTCATGCGTTATTCATGAAAATCTTCAGAGAGACAGTGTTCTCGTTTGGTCACGTGGGGAGTGAACAGTTGACGCAAATGCAATAGGTAAACGAGGAATCTGGTTCTGCCCATGAACGCATATATGCATAGGGTCCAGCGAGGACGTCTTCCATGCCGAGCAAAATCAAATTTCATCAGCCTATCTCGGCCGCGTTATCTTATTAAATAGGAAATATTGTAGTTGTTGCAATACCTCGCAACATTTAATGCGCGCAAGATTTTGTCGCGTACGCATACGGATGCATTTGGCGACGCGTTCGAGCTAACAGAGGACAGAACGTGCCTTGTTGTCGGCACAATAGATCGGTTGTCGGCGAATAAACCGATCTATAAACGCGTCATTCCTATACCGGGTTGAATAGACATTATTTCGCGGAACGCGTTCCTATTATTATACAATATTTTTCATAATGTCTCGTTAAATCTTATCGCGTTCGTTGCGTTCTAAGACTTTCCAATCGATTTTATAGCTCGAGAACAATTTCTTTCCCTACGTTCCACAATCCTGCACGTCAATATAATATTTATTTTCTTTTCATTTATTATTTTGGTATTTTAAGGATATAATTCTCGACTACTCGTCGTATTGAAAATTCAATCGGAACAATTACTTCGTAGAGGGAAGGAATCGAAGATCGATCGAATATTGACCACTCGAGTATTGCAAGATGATTCGCGGGTAGGAATTGGAAGAAGGATCTTTTATCTTTTAAGGTGAGTGGCGTTCGCCTGGCACAGTTACAAGATAAGGAATGCTCGCCACTTGTTCTTAATCTCCGCTCTTTCGCCTCGCATTTTCGACGCTCGAAAGTAACCCTTTGCACTCGAGAGACTTGTTACTCTCGGCCACCACTCGGTTTTACACGATAATTCCGATAAACGGAGTTAAAAAGGATTGCGAGGAAAATCCTACAGTATTATTGTTGGAATTGTTTGCTTTCCTTTCTTCGAAGTATAGTCTTTTCGTCGACATTTGATGATAATCAGCCCGTTAATCGGCATCCGCTATCGAAAACGATCTCAAGCTTTATTAACTCGCCGAAATTGGATGATGGCCATGACCGATGCATGTTTCGTTAACAGGACGAGTCTCCAGAGTCGTAGAGTCGGCGGATAGTAATTACAAGGAAGAGTGACACTATCTCGCTTATCACTCCCAAGTGCTTGCGGTACTTCTCCTACTTTATGCATTAGTATGTATCTACATCGAGCCTTTCGAGCCAGTTTACCATGCCACTTGCAATTACTTCAATATTCGGATTACTTTGATTTTCGGATCAGCAAAGAAAAGATTACGTTCGTTCAGTTTTACGCTTCTTCATTCTTTCGATTTTCTGCATAGAAGAGTTGACGACGAGCATTCATTCAAATCCTTTTGAGACACGCATAGAAATACGTACACGTGCCTATGTATACCTATATAGACATTGTATCATGAAAAAAAGACGAGTTGATAATCCAAAGTACGTAGGAGAATATAAAGCAGACAGCACGCTAGAAAGATCTCCTATAAACTCCACCCTCTTGAAGCGTATACATTTTTCTTCGTCCTACTCCCTTCATTTTCTTTCTTCCTTCCTTCCTTCCTTCCTTCTTTCCTTCCACGTCTGAGACATCCGCTAAATCTCCAAGAGTGTATACAAACGGCAATTCGTCTTGAAGACTTTCTGGAAAAGTTGCATCAACGCTTGAAACTCAAGAGACGATGCAAATTGAATCCTAGGAACGTGGAGATGCACGAGCGAGGATGAAAAGCGAATCGGCGCGACTAAAAAGATGAATCGAAAATTGGCCAAAGTTTCGATGACCGATGAAATTGGTTGAAAACGACGCGTTGGTATTAATTCAATCAGAATTGGGAAAGATTCGGCCTCGTTTCGTGACCGCGAATAACCGGCGCTTGCGAATACGAAATCTTTCTTGGAACCCCGTCCAAAGGCGAAATTTGGGCTAACGAAGCACTCGACAAAGGCAAGGTGCATCTCGCAGGCCATAATTAATCATAGCACCCGAACTTTTCGCGACGATTAAAGTATCTTTTCGAGAAACAAGAGACGTTCGTATAGTACATCAACGTTCGAATAGATTGAATATTTGCTAACTAGCCAGCAACTTAGACTTCCTCTTCCTGTAGCCTTCGATCCTAAGTCAAATTTGATTGTGTAATTTGATCGGCAATCGGGGATCGTCGAACAATCTTCTTTAGCGGCGACGAGAAATTTCGAGCAAACAACTGATTTACGGAAGGAGAAAAGTATTTTGTAACTCTGACGTAAAACACCATTGTTGCTCGTTCGGACGTAACTTACACAATGTGCGCGACCCAATTAGCGTTGGCGTTATACCCTAGCCATACGTTTGGTAATGGCTCGTATTACTTATACCAAGTCGGAACAGTGGGTTTCACTAGATTTACGTTTCGCGTGACCAAGCGTATAGACTGCAATTACTTACTACGTAATAAATACTTACGAATTACTTACTTTTATGGAAAAACGAACATTCGCTCGATCGGCTTAGTTAATTACTAAATAATTGTACGCGATCGATAGCGAGTTGAACAAAATATATTCATTCTCTCTATAAGTTTATTTGGCAAAATAAGATTCTGGAAAAGGTTTGAAAACAATTCCGAGTAACAAGGAACTAAACTAATAAGCGCAGCCAGATAAAGCAAGTTCCTTTATCGCGAGAAGACAAGTTTAGTTGTTCCCGAAGAAAAGAGACGAAACAATCGGGCGAGAGAGTAGACGACATTTATCAGACGACGAGGCACGTACTTTCTTTGCACGCCAGCCACGTTTCGTCTCTTTTGTTTCCTCGGCGAAGAAGCGTTCCGACAACAAGATTCTTCGTCAACGCGTCGAGTTTGACCGGTTCGAAAGGATTCCATATGGAGTGGATGAATAACGCAGTGTTGGAATAACGTGGAAAAATATACGTGTTTGCATCCTTATATATATCGAGGTACCCCGTTCTTCCAATGAGCATTCAAGCAATGCTCGAGAAAGCCAAATTACCAACTGGCTTTTTATTCCAAAGTATATAGGCGAAAAGCGGAGAATATAGTAGACCCGATAAACACGTCGACTCCCACCCAGCATGGTACGTGATAATAGGATGCGAGAGGCATCGTATTGTGGGGAACACAATGAACTTCTCGTTTGAACGTTTCCCAAGCGAATGCCTCTGGCAGTTCGTCCTCGAATTAGAAGCGAATGCCTTCGAGCATAAGTATCGTACACGGTACAATGAAATCTTCCAAATGAAAAGCGTCTCCGGCTCCCCAAATTTCCTCTAGTTTCATTTTTTCTTTGGACCGTCCCTTACCTACCCTCTCTTATCGTCTTGTCAACTGATTCTACTAATATGTAACAATATCGCGAAATCGATGTGTGCTCATTGACAAGATGCGTAGATGTTCGCGTCCAATCTCGCGTTAATCGCGATTAGCGAGGCAATTACGTTGTTTCACCACGAAAGATCAATACCGAATGCGGAGATTTGCTCGACGTGCTTGTTACGAATACGTTTCGATGCTCCATCGCCATTTCCTCGAGTTACCTATTTATGTATCTCCAAATCGACGTTTCTTTCATCCTAATCCAATTAATATTTCCTTGACTTTGCATAATATAGCCGAGCTTTGATTAAAATCACCATTGCCATTTGCCTTCCTTGTATTTTTATATTAAAACGTAAAAGCGCATACTATAGGAGATAAAATGTGTTTCGCGAAGACGTCGACGTTGGCTTAGGCGAAAATGTTGCGCGTAAAAAGGCACAAAAAAAAGGGGCGCTTGGAGAAAACACTTAAAATGAAAATTAATGAAAAAGGAAAGAATCGCAATTTGGGTAAAAGCAGGATTTATACTTTTTTATCTATCTCTCTTCAGAGCAATATATTTAATGGAATATGTATAATTATGAAAATAAGGAAAAAGTATAATATAGTGTAATTAGACGCGAGAGCCGCATCATTTGCATATATTGTACATTATATATACATTATATTATATTCGCTATCGCCAGTACCTATCGCGTGTTCTTCCCATACCACTTTGACGGCGCCAAATCAATTTGTGCTCTAACTGATAATCGCTAAACGTTATTATGTCATTTTAATCTATATCAAGGCTCTCAACGACATTCCTCTCTGGAACTAATAGAGTCGATAAATACGAAATGAACAAAAGGACGAGGCGTTTGATACACGATAATACAATGTGTAACGATGAACGACGAACGATGATTTTCTACCAAGAGTTTGTTTCTACACAATTATTGGCTTTTCATTGGAAAAACAAGAGCGCTCGTTCGATGTTCGCGAGGGCAACGCAGAAAGGAATCGTTCGACTGTATAAAGGCGGCAGTAGTAACAGTGTTTCCAGTTACAAGACAGAGAATAACTGATTTGTAGCCTTGTCGAAGGTTCCAGCGCATAAATCTCGAGCTGCCTCGACAGCCTTCTCCTTTCAGCCATCGGTGGACTGAAATCAAATCCTCCCCGTGTCCTCCCGGTGTCCTCCTCGTGTCCTCCTTTCGCGTTATCTTCTATCCAAGCGCGCATAACAATAACGCACATCGTAGACGCAAGATCCCTCCCTCCCGACCTGCTCATGATTTATGCTCGCGCATTTGACGTGTTGTATGTGTAAGTAAATAGGTACGTGTTTCTCCGTGTAAGTAAATAGGCAAAATGGGTCTAACCGGACACAAGTAAAAAAAGGAAAAATCCATCGATATTCCTCCCTGCTCCCTCTCCACTTCTCCTATCTTCATTTTAATAGAGAATAGCGGGGGGACAGCACAGTCGAGCTTGGCATTAATTAACGTTCAATTATCATCTTATTGATAAGCAAATATCCAAGAGAATATTCATAGAGGTGGCGCCTCTTATCGCAACTTTCCAATTAATACGAGTGGGAAAGCCTACTACTCTAGCCCACTACTCTAGCCTACTACTCTAGCCTACTACTCTAGCCGACTAGTCCTAGTCGTAGATGAAACCTTAACCGCGTTCGAATGACTTTTATTCGGTTGTTTAGGCGGATTAGAGGGGATCGACCGAATTAGTTCCGGTAGGCCTCGCGAGGTTAACGATCTCCCCCACCACCGGTACTGAATTTCCATGGGAAATCCGTAGGCGGCTTAACCTATCGGTTTACTCTTTGCCACCCGTTAACTCGATCTATTTTTTACATATCGTCCGTGTACCATTTCCCTCCCTGTAAACATTGGCACGGCTCAATGTAAAGCTACTAAATTGTCCGAGCGCTGTAGGAATTCGACAAAAAACAACAGGAATAATTAGAAAAGAATGCACCGCGCTATTATCAAAAAGAAAGCTTTGGCTCCGCGTATTTATTCGGCAGATACTAGTACTCCTACTCTTCTAACGTAATAGTACCTCTACTCTTTTAATATACAAATACTTGTCATCGATCAACAACGTTACGACAACGAGTTTTTCGAGTATTCGCCACTCGAAATTTCATAGGACGAAAAATACTCGAGTCCCTATTTTCGTTGGATCTCCCCGCGTACCTCTTTCCTGCGCTATTGTGTTTTTTGGACTATTTATAAAATATACGACTGCGCGAGGTTGATGGAAAACAAGAGGAGGAAGGAATAGAATAGCGAAACTCGTCCGTCGCATTTATCTCGTTACCGCTTCGATAATGAATTTCTGTTTTATAACGTGCTCGCGAGCGTCCCATATGCGAGGGAAGATTAAATCGGCTCGAAATTGAAAGGACGACGATTACAAATTTGGCTGGCAAGTAGTAGATGGCATGCCTCGCCTCGCCTCGTTAAGTGGCAGCGGTCACAGCCTTCGTCTCGATTTGGAAAAGCATAAAGATAAAATAATGCGAATGGTTCCCTTCTAGTGGAACGAGTTAGCGGTCGAGGGAGTGGGAGAGGGAGAGGGAGAGGGATCCTTCCTCCCTGTCTCTCGTGGTATTCCAAATTGTTAACTATCGGCCAGGCGGCTCTATTGATTCGGTGGCCTCGAGGTGGCATAACGCGGTTCGACCAATTCACCGATGTCGGTAAGCATGGAATGCCTCCTGCGTACCTTTTCGCATAACCTGCCACGACCGATCTATTTACTTTTCTTTTTAGCGGTTCCAATTCCCGAATTCGGTGGAGACGGACGAAATCGAAAAATGGCGGCCTCGATAAATGTCCTAATTGGTGTCCGATGGTCGCGCGCTTCTATTCAAACTTAATTCTATTTGTTTAGGATCGTACGCTAGAGAGACTTTTTCATCCTATACTTTGTTAACGATCATTAGAGCTCGGTGAGGGTTTGGACGTACGTACTCGTCGCACGCTACTTCATTGCTCAAAAAGAGGCCACACGGACCTTCCAAGCAACTTCTCTCTACGTAGATCCGCTTAGACTTTCACGACTTTCGAGTATGCTGCACGCTAAAACAACCCCTTACGAGAGACAAGAATGTGGAAACAAAGAGAACGTAATTTTCTCTCTTACGTCATAGTTGTCGCAAAAACGCTCCTATATTTTTCTCTCTCGTATGAAAGAAGAGTAGTCGTTTGGGAGAACAGACGAGTGCACAAATACTCGTGCGACTACGATTAGAGAAAGAAAGCTCATTCATTTGCAACGCGCTTCTTCTTGCATCCTTTGGCAGTCGAAGGAACGCTATTAGTATTTTTTAATTTCGAAAATTGACCCATCGCCGCTTTCGACTTTTTCTCCGGGAAACCTGAGAAAAGATTTTCAATGGAAATTTCATTAGTATATGCTGAAATGAAATTTTGGAGAGACGGAAATTTAGAAATATCCTTAATGTAATATCGACAATAGAGTTTTGCCTCGTACTCGACTCGGTTCCCTTTCCAAAGGATTTCTTTTCGTTTTCACCACTGCCGTGGTAACTATCAATAAGCTGGATAAACAGAAAGAAAGATGCGAAGGTGGAGGAGGAGGAGGAGGAGGAGGAGGAAGAAGAGGAGGAGGAAGAGGTACCTCGGAGAAATTCAAGTTTCAATAAGCCGGGAAGACCTTATTAGGTACTTCCATCCTGCTCGTAAAGCCATTCAATTTACCGAGATAGAGAGATTTTCACCGGGCGAACTGCGGCTACAAACTAGGATGACGTGGAAATAGAAAATCGAAGAAAAAGAAAGGATGAATAGAGAGGCGCGTAAAGGAATGACCGGATGAACCACGAAAGACGGAAATGAGAAAAGAAAGATACGTATTGGTGCGTTTTATCGCGAATCTCCGAAAATACTCCTGTCAAAGAATATAATCTACTAGAAAATTGTGATTGATAAATTCGAGCTATGTTTGGACAAAAGCAATACTTGAGCAATACTTAAGGAAATCAAAAGTTGAATCATATTTTCATCGAAAGCTAGTTAGTTAATCGAGCTAACGTTACTTTGGAACGCTTCTTCAACTACGTTACCTTTCATTAAAAGTTTGAGCTGTTTGTCGAGGTTCTTCGTTTCGTTGGTGTACCGAGCTGGGGTCTCTGAGAGCAAAGGATCGAATCGGCTAGCTGGATCGTCCGTTCTTCTTTTTTCAGTCAAAGCGCACTGCGTAGTCCGATCAAATTGATTTCATGAAAAAATATGGAAATAACGGCGGATGGTCTGACGAGCGTAACTATTTTTCTCCGGCTTATTTCTTGAGCTATCGATAGGTTTGAATTGCAGGTATCACCTACCTTCAGAACGTCCAAATCGGACAATACGTTAATCGAGGAAGCTTCGAAATTGTATTTTTCCAATACGTCGAGCAACAAACTTGGACTTATTTGCGACCAAAAGGTGGATTCGTCGATGACGATATAAATTCTATAGAATAGAACAATCGTCGCAGAGAGAAAATCATTTAGGAAATATTTAGGCTCCATTGCAAAGGACGTTTGGCAAATAATCGTAAGAACGACGCTAATATTTCAATACCGTGGCTCATAGATAACGTTTAGAGCGGCTTTCAATCCAATCAAATTGTATATGGGAAGGTATTCTTCGTGGGACAAACGGTAGTAAGTACGAAATCGTTGCCCGTAACACATTGCCTCTACCTGTATAAAAGAAGACATGAACATTTGGAAATAAGCGGGAAATTGAACGGGGAGTTGTCCGTAAAATCGGGACGATCGATGGACGTTCCGAAATTCGTAGCTTCCGAGAGCTCGCTTATGCACGCTTATGCACTTCCTGTCAAAGACTTTCACGAAGCTCGTTAACACATCGACTCTCTACCCCTTTCACACTTTTCTAATAATTCAACGATCAATCCATTTTTCATAGAGATCATGCTCCAACTAAAAGGATGTGCGTGTATGTACGTCTGCGAAGAGGCCGTATACGTCCGGAAAATCTTCCCTCTGGAGCATAATTTTGCCATTGGTTGTCCTCATGCTGGGATTGTTAACGAGGATCGCTTCCATCTCCAGCGGCGAACGTTGCAACGTCATTTCGAAGATACTATAAATACTTTAGAATTTATCTATTTTTCACATTTCATCTCCCGCACACGTCCAACTTCAAATCTAAGGAAAAAAAGCGAATCGCGCAGTTTTCCGCGGCCTCCCTAGACAGGAAGCATATTCGATTTACCCCGCCGACTGGTCGATGCGCCCCTATCTTACGCGAAATTACACTCTTCGAGATATCTCACGTGTGCGCATTTCTAAATGTACGCATTGCATTGTATGCAAATAGAACGCGCATATGAAACGCGTGGCTCGCATACGTAAAGAGTTTTACCCCTGGACGCCTCGATGCAAACATGTAAAACAAACGTAAAGAAAGGGCTCCTTCTTGCCAATGCGCGTGTCAGAATTGCGTCGAAATGGGATTCATCGTGGGCCCATATTTGTTGTTAAATCGAGCGGGAGATATGGGATCTTGCGTATCTTGGCACGAGCAGCTTATCGGGATCGACGGAGCGTATTTTTATTCGATCGTCTCTTTCCTTTCGTGCATCGATTTAATAGCAATCGGAAGCGTTCTTTCTTTCAATTTGTTGGGAGAATTTGAAGGATCGCGGTAAGACGAGCCCTTACCCTTATCCTTCCAAGATGCTATTCCAGCTCTCTATTTAGAATGATATCCATCATCGTACCCTTCCAGCAAACGTTTATCTTCATATATTTGATTCTATATACATAGATCTTAGGAGCATATCGTATACTTAATCTCAAACGAACGCGATCGTTCGCTCGATCGGAAATCCGCTTATGGTTGGAGCATAAACAACGCCGAGGGAGGGGCAGCTCTGATACGAGAAATCGATCGAGACCAAGAGAAATTGGGATATTGGAAGAAACGTTGCCAATGGTATTACGTATAACGCGACAACGCAACGGAACTGTTGCACAACAGGGAAATTAATTCGGTATGCAAACGGTTCAGATTTTGTTTGTAATTTCTTGGGCCCGCGGCGGATATTAAGAGGAATGAAATTTCCACTCTTCGTAACACACATATTTATTGAACGAACAAATATTTATGGGCCGAACAACGATACACTTGCGAATTCGTTAGTTTTGCTTTTCCTTTAATCGCCGTATGTTTTCTACGAAAGGCAAAAACAATTATTATCAAACTCAAACCAATTGTTGGAGGAACTAGTTTTAAGATTAAATGGAATCCGGGGACAGGTCTAACGCTACCTATGCTCGCGATTAACTCGAAATCGCTTTCAATGGCCCTTTCGACTCGGCCACGAGGCAACGAGAGAAACAATGTTGATAATATTCCAAAAATAATATCGAAAGATTATCGAGTTACGTTGGAGATACGTTATCGCGAACGAGCAAACGCGCGTAGAGAAGTTGTTTTCTCGAACAAAGTCTATTCTTCGTGCTCGCGTAACTTTACAACACGAAATTTCTTCCAAGAAATTAATTACATCTGTCTCGAAAACTCCTTTAACTAAATTCCTTTAAATAACGTCCGATCTATTTACCGTAACGAAGCTTTCAAACTGAATCAAAATAGAAATTGCCATAGGAGAATAAAGTTCTATACGAAGACTCCGAGGTTCTGGTTGCAAATAATGTGTTGGTTAAAATGGATGAAAAATCTATAAGAAGAAGTGAATGCAAGGAAAAATTTACTAGTTAAAAAAGTAGTTTAAGAATGGTAGAGAAGAAAATATAAGGGCTCGCTTAATACGACAGCTTTTGAAAGCTTCAACTGTAATCCAGATACGTGCCGGGCTATTCACTCGTCTTGGTCAAAAAGAGCGAAAGAAAGATTAAGTAGAGCGATATAAAGGATCCAAGGAAAAGAAGTAGAAACGATAGCTCTCGACAGTAGGAAAAATTGTCTAGCCAAGACGATACATCGAGAAGAGAAAGAGTCTTCCCCCTAAGAGAAGAAAATGTACTCTGGTCATATATCGGTATTGAAACTAATAATCTTTAGGCTTTGTACTTACACGTGTCCCAGAGGCGCGCGAAACTAAAGTGTGACGTAAAAGGAGAAGGAAAAGTTTCCATCCGAGTACGTGACGCGCCGTGCTACTTCTTCAACTTTCCCCCTTCCTATCGAGTAATCGCGATCCTAGGGGATAGAGGAAGTCCAGAGAAGGAAGAAAATCCCTCACCTTCTCTCGCTTGCAATCTCGAGGCAACGGATTAACCGGGCCTTGGAATTGCAGGTAACGCAGCGTTTAGATTTCTATTACGCTCCGTGTCTCGATACCAACACGGCTTCGTGTAAAATCGATAGTAGAGTTTATTTTAGGCGAGACTAAAAATATTCTCCCTACATATGACGCAGGCTAAATACTCTTCTCTACGAAATTGTCCAGTTTAACGACTAATACGAAATACGTGGATTCGATGACTATCTTGTTTTTTTTTCGGAATTCGGAAGGAATTCGGTGGAGAAATATGCGATACATCCGTCGTCGTCGTCGTCGTCGTCGTCGAAGTTATCCTACTTTTCGATTTTCGATTCGAGGACGTCTTAGGGAGGAGGACTTTACGTAACTAAACCGAAAGACCCAGGACGGATTTGGTTCAGTCTTATTCTCCTGATCTCGATCGCGAGTATTCTTGGCACGTTCGGATAGCTGCCGAAGAAGGAAATTCGCGGAATTGAACGGAAGGAGAAAGGAAACGAGTGCTTTCCCTTTTTTCTTTTGGACGGCTCTCGAAAGTCTTTGCTTGCTGGGAGAGGACTATTTCACTTCTATCTGATGCTGCGTGCCCAATTTGAAATACCTTCGACGTTATCGATATCGAATTAGCTGGCGCGCCTCATTTTCAAAAAGAGATTGCCACCGCCGCCGCCGATGTTCATCGTGGGAATATTAAAGCGCAAAGAGGAAGAAGGGTGAAATGAGCTAACGGTTGGACGAGTGCGCCATCGAAAATATAAATTATTTCGACGTGAAAGGTTGAAAGGTCGAAACGCGATCGGAAAGCTCTTACCAAAGAAAGTAGAAAAAGTTGGCTCATCGCTACGTAAGGATTGTTGCGAGGGACCAAAAAAGCTTTCCCTATTACAAGCGCATAGTAAATTGTTGAATGTGTCAAAGGAAATAATAGGGAATAGAGAATGGAAGGTGTGTACTTAATGAAAAAAAAAGTAGTCAACGCGAATATCTCGGAGCTGCAGGAGAGTTGGAAGAACAACAACGACGACGTAAGGCTTCGGACAACACACACGGTGGGAACAAAGCGCAATGCTAGGGGCGATGCAGTCGTACTGGGAACAGTTGCGCGATACACGCAAGGAGAAATAGCTCGAGTCGAATCGGCACCCATCCTCCCACCATTCCGACCTAGAATCGTCTTTTTAAAGCGTGCTACTTAGTAATACTACTAATAGTAGAAAGACAAGCGAATGCTCGCGATCGACAATACCAAAAACAAGACGACGATGCAATTAGGCTAATTATAAGGAAAATAGGATTTCCAAATTGGAAGCGTTTCCAACTTTGCGAGGATTCGAATCACGGAAATCCTTGCTCTCGGTTTAGAATATTAGATCCGTCCTCGAGAAATCGGATGATCTTCATCGCGCGATCAATTAGAGTCGACTTGTATCACGATGAATACTCTCGAGAGGATACCACCTCGGAGAACTTCGAGTAGAGAGAGAGAGAGAGATTAACCCTTGGCAGGTGCCGGAATTGGATCTACGAGCGAACATTGCAACATCCCTTTAGTCCATTTGAAGGCCGGCCCAACCGAGCTGCCATCTAATGGATTCTAATCGCTATTCTATATGTCAGCCTTTTCGATAATAATAAATTCGCGGGGACAAGGCGAGAAAAGGGAAGAAAGATCATTATAAAGCTGCGTTATGGAATCACTTTATCAAATCCTCGAGAGTCTCGACGAAAAAGGGGAAAAAGTAGTAGAAAAAAAAATCCGAGAGAAAGATTTTTCTTAATTTTTCAAAGAACACGTACACGTGCAACGCGATCTCTTTGCTCTACTTCTCTTTCGTAGGAATCTTTTCGAGGCAGAGTTTCCTCGTCAACAAAATATCATATTCTCGAGATTTTGTTCTTTTTTCTTTGACTTTATCCAACAAACGCTGCTGCGAATCTACTTACATAGGAGTGATACTTTACTTGCTACAACCGATACTTTAGGGACGCGCTTACCATCGGGTTCCGCGCGTTACGTACCATCTCATTAACCGTTTTTCCTTATAAGGAAAAGGAAATGAAAGACGACACGCGTGGGTGGGAGTGC
The DNA here is from genome assembly GCF_001313835.1 of Polistes canadensis. Lineage (NCBI taxonomy): Eukaryota > Metazoa > Arthropoda > Insecta > Hymenoptera > Vespidae > Polistes > Polistes canadensis. The sequence goes on along the minus strand of NW_014569557.1, from coordinate 1,590,401 downwards.
CACTCCCTCTCTCCGTACAAGAAAAGTCCTCCACGACGAGTCTCGCGAAATTACGTAATTTACGAGAGAGAGAGCCTCTAATTTGCGAAGACTTCAAAGAATACTTGAAACTTTTCTAGTTAATGCCACGGAAAACTTGTCGTTCGAGTGGAATATATCTACCTACTGCTTTGCGCGGAAATACGCGTCGAACATTTTTCGCCGAGTTTGAAGCTTCGAACGAGCGTCGGATCAAATATAAATGAAAATGAAATAAAATGTGTGAAGCACGTGGTGCAAAATACTAATTGCCTTGACAAGATATATAGGTACAAACATTAAATAGACTTTTCTTCGAAGGAAGGGTCTGCAATAATATAATCTAATAGCATAGAAAGGCATTTGCTGGCAATCGGCTTGGAACCGATTGGCTCCGATGGCCTCGGAAAGCTGACGTTAACCGTAGCTGTAGGCGTCTAGGTGCGAAGAGAGATACTGTCGATCGCGGAACACAATGCAACGCTACGAATAGGAAAGTATGCGCATACGCTCACTTTTAATCTTGGCAACGTCTAAGACCTTAGGAATTCGGAGGTACGCGTATCAAGACGAAATGAATTTTCGCTGCTGCGAAATCCATAGGAGCCAATTTGCATGGAGGATTTCATTGAAAAATGTGACAGCCGGCCGAGATTAAGCCGCGCCAGGGGCTGAAGGACACAACGCCGCTGACCGCTGGCCGCAATTAGTGCGAACGAACGATTTATGTGACGTCGACCCGATGGGAAAAGAATGTGTGTGTGTGTGTGTGTGTGTGTGTGTGTGCGCACCACTGGTACGGAACGAGCTACGTTTGCGCCTTCCAAATTCAACCTTTCTAGTCCTTTTCATTCGATACAGTTAGCGAAACTAAGTTTAGGTCGAAGGGTAAACATTCGGATAAGTAGGAAGAAAGGAAGGGGAGGAGAACGCCGGCTGATCAGCCTGTACCTTGACCTCCGCTCCGATTACGTGGAACAATCGAAGACAAAATCCTAACGCGTATTTGCTAATTCTTGAATAGACGAAATAAAAGAGAAAGTCGGCTTTATAAATTCGTAGCGTGTTTTAATCCCTTCCGTAAGCCATCCAACAGCGCGACTGCTTTCGCCCTAAATTAAGGGATTTTCGAATAATCTTTCTCGTTTGCTCTATCGACTAATTCGTAAGCATAACACCGATTCTTCGAAAGTACGGACTTAATCCTCGATCATCGAGCAAGTGTGTCTTTTCTTCCTGACGAAAGAAGGACAACGAGCTTAAGCTGGATAAAACTTTGAACGAACGAACGCGAGCGAGGGAATTTTACGTTGAAACTAAAAAATAGAAAATAATGGAGTTAAGGCGACGCGTGCCGCGCGTAATAAAAAAACGGGATAGTTTGAAATTTGGATAAAAAAAGGATTAGGAAGAATTCGAAAGGACTAACCGAGCCCAGAGTCAAAGCTCTGTTTCCGGCGAGATATTCTTCCGGCGTCCCTTTTGTGTCGCTTTCAAGGTATCCAATGAGCTTGTACGAGCCGGTAAAAAGAGCAAAAGATGATTTCCTTTGAAAGAGAAGAAACGAGAAGAAAAGCGAAGGAAGGGTTGGGGTTGCTCGAGAAAGAGAGAAACGCCACTTTGCTCGGTCTCTTCTCCGAGGGTAACACTCGACGTTAAAAGGGAGTAAATACCCGGGCTCGTGGTGCTTGCACACAACTACGAGTATCCTACGTAACGAGCTTTTTCTATTAATTAATCTTCCTTCCCCTTGTTATTCCGCGGAATATACATTCGCCACGTCGTTCAAAGTTCGGGGAAACTGGCAACGATCGTAATCGTTTCCCAGGGGAAAATCGCGCTAAACGCTATTCTTTCTTCCGAAATATTTCATAAAACGTAGGACTTTGAAAAGAGCAATTTAGAGAAAAAGAGCTCTGTATTTTCGTAGGACTTGGAAACAACATCGCCTGTCTCAATTACGAACCGAATTGCATTACGGATCATCGCGCGTACGCGTAGTAACTCGCTTATGTCTCCTTTCACCGGCAACTCTAAAATTGCTAAAAACCTATTTACTAAAGTTCTTTTTTTGCGCAAAAGTCGAAGAGCAATATCATTCGGTGCGGTTATTACGCTTCTACGTATACATATGGAGAATTTGTATGAATGGCCTCGGCTCGTTCCTCTAATCCAGTTTCTTCGCACGTACGCTACTAGTACGCGGTTATCGTTACCCATCCGACAAATGCTTTTTACCTTGAAAAGTCTCGCGATAAGAAGAAAGTAGTAAACAACAACGATTTCGTTAACAGACTATCGACGAATCCTTTCAAAAACTCATTAATATAGATAGATGAAAGTTTGTAAAAGTAGGTATGACAAACGTTTTCGTTGCAGGAAGCGTTGCAGCATGGAAGACTCGAGGGCGGGTCGAAAAGGCGCCGACTTCAAATAGAGCGGAAAGCTTCTCCAACGTTTCACGAGCAATTTCATTTCCAGTGGAAAATTTATGCAAATCACTCACGGCCCAGGGAGGGAGTCAGATAGCGAAGGGATGCCAGGTAGCGAGCGAACGACTCTGCTACGCAATCGGCTGCCGATACGAATACTTCCAACCTAACGGATCTAATTGTCCTTACCAACATTCGAAAAATCGATAGAAAGCGTTATTTCTTTTCTTTTCTTTTCTTTTCTTTCTTTTCGAAAGAAAAACTTTCGAAGCGCGTTCGCGTATTATCGACGCTTTAAGAATCTTCGTTATCCTGGTCAAGGGTGGTGTGCTCCGAAAAACCACGAAATATTATGCGTTACGTCTCCAGAGATACTGGTTCGATGACCGAAAACTAAGAAAAATGAGCAAACAATTTACCACCTGTCTCGTGAAATGATAAACATTGCGTTAAGTCGATCAGCGAGTTTTTAAGAAAAGAAGAGAGGAAAAGAGTAAACAGGCATTGTGCCTTTGTACGTTAGAGAAAAAACAAATGAAAACAAAGTAAAAAAGCAATCGTATCTGCCTTATATTCAGAGGAGCCTTGAAAAATATATGCGCGTGATGAGAAACTCTCGTTGCGCGCTCGAAAACAAAAAAAGAAAATAAAGTAAGCCAAGTGGAATATCATCCCTCCGAGTTTTTCTCCTGTATTACTCGATGCCATTCTACTCTTTTCTATGAAAATGAGAAGCAACATTTTTGAAATAGAAGCCGCATAGAGATGATACTTTCCTTTTGTATCGAGAGAATTACGAAAGGATAAGAAAGGTTCGTTTGACAATTATGCTCTGGAAATATGATTAATCGTAGAGAGGAAAAAATAGAAAGGACCTTCCATCGGCGCGATCCTTTGAGTCTTCCATGAATATTAAGCGAACAAAATCCAGTCGAATTTCGAAAGAGCTTATACACTCGTGTACCTCCGGCATTTCCAATCTTATTAGTCGAAAAGACGCGTGGCAAAAATTCGACTAAAGGACAAATCACGAAGATCGATATCCATTACTCGCGGAGCTTTGGCTCCGACGCGACGCGACGCTTCCGAACGTCTTGCTAGACGACACAAAAAACAATTTCAAATATTGCTTTGTTTTGGTTCGCATCACTGTGGCCGAACGATCGACTTGTCGTCAATTACTCGACTCGAGAATATCGATCGGTTCTCCCCTAGGACCCGTCCACGAAGCGTAACAGAAAGAAGGACAAAATAATAGATCGGAGAAGCGAGGAGCCTGTTTTTTGGCCGAACCTCTCTATTTCTCTCTCTCTCTCTCTCTCTCTCTTACTGTTTATCAAAAGCTAGATCCAAGGAAAATAACAAGCCAATTCAAAATATGCTAAGGATACGACGACGTGTATTTATCGTCGTAGGTACTACCACTTAATTTAACTAATAAGTCTTATTTTGGAATAGGTTCACTTACGTGTTTTACTTATCGTTCGAGGGAAAAACGTCTCTCGCTCTCGACCTTGGCCCTCGAGGTAGTTTCAGGAACGCGAGGAAGCTTTGAAAGAAACTCTGACACGAGGAAGACGAGTAGGCGAGCGGCCGAGCGAAGGAACAAGCTGCTTTCTTTCTCCGGTCGTAAATGAAAATGTGTAAATAGAAAAAAAAGAGTCTCACCGTCCGAGGACTCGCGGCCGACTGAGGTCCACCTCGAACGTCACCGAGGGTGTAGCTCCCTTCCGAACGTACTCCCCACCAGAGCTAGCGGCATTGGGGAACATCCACGCCATCTGATTCGTGGAACGAGTACGCCTGTACTAGCGAGCGCGAGGAGACGGGGGATAGGGACGACCGAAGGGACGAGACGAAAGTTCCTCGAAAACAGCGATCGCCTACGTGCCGGAGAAAACTTTGCTCGGATTTCAAAGAGATATACTTATCGGGGGTGTTTTTCCTTCGGTTCGTCTAATCGATCCTTCGAAAAGAGTCCAAGTATTTCATTAAATCCAATTTCATCGATGTCGCGCAATCCTGACGGCATCCCGGAATTACTGGCGATATCCTTGGCGAAGGGAGCAATGGCCCTTTGCCTTTCTATGACCTTACGGTTGCGCCACAGAGAGAATTACAATATATATTATAATATATTTAGAAAGAAAATAAATCGGCACTTATATGGAGGAATCCGTGTAGAAGATATTTCATCCCTCTTTGGAATAACTCGACACGGATATTCCCTGTCGGCCGAATTCTACTCGACTTCACCCACCGAGAGAGTTTCTGCTTGGGGGAAATCTCGACGTACTCGGTGAAACTCGTCGCGTTTCTATCGTCGTTCTTGCGATATAGGTACTCTACAATTGAAATAATAGCAAGCTTTCGGAAAATGGATAAATCATTTTTTGCAATTTACAATTTAGAAAAAACATACCAATTGGGTGGATCGAATTAAGAAAAATCCAGATGCAATTTCACTTACATTAGTCTTGTAATAATTCGCTCCTTTGGTAAGGGTAATCCTGTAAGAAAATTTATTGCGAATATGCATGGGGCACTTATGAATATGAATATGAGTAAATCATTATGCCGTGCCGTGCTGTGCATCTCCGAGTAGAGAAGGAAGCAAGAAAGTTTTGACGAGGAAAGGGAAAGGTATACAAGACGACTCGTAAAGCCCCGGACGTCTGAAGATTTCGTTCGGTGGAAGTTGCTAGTATCTACCTAGAGACAGATAGTAGAGAACAGGAATATTCTGTATATCGAAGGCCATAACTTCCGGGTTAAGTCGCCTGCCGTGCACGCTCCTGCTACTCGTGATTTACGGTCCTAGCCTTTAGGGGGATGTTCGGTCTCTCGGTGACGCGAATTAGCTTAAGATCGGCGCAGAGATCCTTCGCGATCACTTCCGACAACCATATTGACAGCAGATCATCAAATCGGCAGAATGCAACCCTGCTAACCCTCTCTCTTGCAAGCTAGAGTAAAAAAGAATTGATAAGGCAAACGCTTTAGACCTCGTTAACTTGGAAAGTTCGACGTACGAAAAAGGAGGTTAAACGAAAAGAGGGATGTTCTAGTATTTAACAGGGTGACTAGCTTGCTTCAAAAATAGATCGCGGCGTATCTCGGGAGGACGGTGTCACTGTCCTCGTCATTTATTCAATGTACTCAAAGGTCTTAAACGACCGCGACCGCGACCACGCTGAATTTCTAACGGAGTTGCTGCTTACGCTTTCATCCGATACAAAATCCCTACAACGAATGCAACCTAAATAATGTTTTTCCCAAAGATAAATCCATGGATTTATCTCCGTCATGATTGAACGAGCAAAAACGTAATTCGCGCGTGCAATTAAAACAGATTTGCTCGCTCGACGCGAACAAAAACATAAACTACCGAATCGATGAAACAATGGCGCGTAATGAAACCGATTCATCGACGAAAAGAAAGCTAGGACGACGAAGTTCGACTTGTTTGCGTCCGGCTTTGCTTCCAGCTTTGCTCCCAGCTTTGCTCCCAGCTTTGCTCCCAGCTTTACTTCCGAAAGGACTCATCAGCCGTTATTATGTCCTTTGCTAACGAGGAATCGTTAACTTTCCTAATCTCGTTATTTCGTTTGAATTCGCAGCGAGTTGGGCTGGCCAAAGTTTCTATCTCCTAGCATAACATACATTAATAGAATGCAAAAGGGAAAAAGGGTGATCGGAGGAGCAATTTATTCCGTGGAGGAAAATGTGAGAAAGGCGTCAAGTGAAATTTCATTCCCGCGAGATACAAGAGGGAAAGGGGGAGGGAAGAAGAGATTTCTCTTACTTAATGAAACGGCAACGACCGCGCACGTATGTAGGTAGCGAGTATAGGATGATAACGTTTTAGGATTGCGAGAAGAGGGAATGGTCGGTATGGAAACCGTCGGTAGAGTGGCCCCGGCGCGGTGCCCACGACGCGGTGCCCAAGGCACATCCGGAAATGGACCCAGTTCGTAATTTCCGGTACGTCCTACAAGGGGACTAGCGGAAAGAAAGGAGAACAAATCTCGACTGGTTCCGTTAATACTCCTTAATCATTTTCTACAATTTCTTCTTATTCGAATTTCGACACCGATCGAGATAATCGCTGTCGAAAGATATCGAAATACTCAAAGCGTTAATATTTATTTATCTCTAGACAGTAGAAGAGCTCCTGCGCCTGCAACCAAACTCTCCTACAATTCGAAAATAAAGAAACATTAATATGGAACCGTTCCAAATATCCTTCTTCCTTCGAAAGAAAATCCTATTTGGAAGGAAGCTGAAAGATAAAGGCCGATTGAAAGGGTGGTTCGAAGGGTGGTTCGAAGGGTGGTTCGAAGGGTGGTTCAAAGGGTGCTTCAAAGGCTGCTTCAAAGGCTGCTTCAAAGGACTTGGAAACCGCCGAAACCGCGAATCCAAATGAAATTTCGACGATCGCACCTTTAAACGTTCCCAAGGAAAACTAAGAATTTGACAATAGAAAAGAATTTTCTCTTTTTCTTTTCCTCGAGGGAACCCGCTGAAAGGCGAAAAGGTGGAAACGATAGGAAACCCTTGTCGTTTCGTTCGAACGCAAATCTATTGACTGGAAAGAAAATAAAAGACAATGCTGAAAAAGTCGAAAAGTAATTAAAAAGCGTTTCGTCCTTCGTTGGGAACTTTTTCTTCCTAGGGACAGCGCAGCGGAACTTTCAAAAGCTTCGAGTTCCGTAAAGTTGTGTCGATTGTTAACGAAACAATTTAATTAAGCTAACGAAATAAAATAAGAGAAATATTTGTTCGTTCGGAAGAGCCAAGGGTACAAGGGTATAAGGATACTTTGGTTTTCTATTTCGAACGTTGACAGCTTGCGCCTTCGTATAACGGTCCGAGGAAATATCGAAAATTTCTTCTTTTTGTCCCACATTCGTATTCGTAATACGTTGACAAGAGACGTAAATTGTTTGCTCGTAGGGATGCAATCTTCAGACACGTCCACAGTTATTACGGTTCGTTCGATGGGACACGCGTTCTTCTTCTATCTTTGGTAAAAGGCAAAAAAGGAGACAAATTACGGGGTATAAATTTTAACCCCCACCCCACCACCCCTCTTAAAGTCTTATCTCTAGATAGTAGAAGATCTCTTCGGCCCTTATCGATACCACTATGGTGTCACCGGCCGTTGAGCAACACTTTGCGCGCGTCGAGCAAGTAAGAAAGTAAATAACATTTTCCAGTCTTGCGCTGTATCGCAAGCGATCTCACCCCCTCTCTCGCGGTCGCTCTCTCTTTCGGTCTAACTAAATTTTCAAACAATGTATTCGCTTTAAAGCTCGACTACGTCGCTCGTCGCGGGAAAACCATTGCTGAACGCCTTTTTGCGAGCACTCACGTTCCACTTTTTCGCATTTTCATCGCGCGAATCATAGAAGCATTTGCCAACCTTTCCCATTTGCGTCAGAAAAGAAAGAGAAAAAGAAAAATAAATACATATGTTCGGCGAAGTGTTATTTTACATCTTCTTTTTTCCTTCTTTCCGCCGTTTCCTACATATTACGTTCGTTAAACGCTCTCATTCATATATAATTGTGGAAATATCATTTTAGGTCTCTGCGTTTCATGTCAAAATCGAAATATTCGAGATGCAGATGTAGATAATAATATATTATTAAATCATTGCATAAATATATTCACGTTAAATAAATTAAAACAATTCTAGAGAGAAAGTGAGAACGAGATTATTTATAATAATCAAATATTCTCTTTATTATGAATTTTTTTATGGTATATTAAGAAAGTATATAATTGTCAATAATTATATATTATTGAACTAATGTAAAAATACCTCGCATACAAAAACAAATGTAAACAAAATTCGTGTCATAATTATCACAGATAAAATAAAAATAGTGCGATGTTTCAATATTTATATTTTAAAAAAATATCTAATGTTACCTTTGCGCATTTCTTTTTACATCTCATCGTATTAAGAATTTCACGAATAATTTTCTTTTATTATTATTACCATTTTGCTTACAATATTTAATTCACATTTAATACCATTCTATTTCACATAACAATATTTTTATTTCACATATTATTTCATTTTTTATCTGAAAAATCTTTTTAAATGCCGTATATAGTCTAAATACAACAAAAAATGGCTATTTAGATAAATTCTCTTGTAATATTATCACAAGCTCGACATTATCCGTCAGGCATATTCTACTTCCATTTAATAACGAAAAATCCGATATATTCTTAATGCAAAATATTATTGATTTTGACTGACAATGAGAGATCATTTTAATTATAGAAATACAAATTCGATAATAATCTTAATTAATTTAAAATTCGAACGAATAAATATGTCTGGAAAAAATCAATTAGATAAAATATTTGTATTACTAACGATACGTACGATTTCAACGGCAGCTTTACTTTAATACTTCTTACATTCCGCGCAAAATAAATTTTAAATAGCATAATCATTTGTCGATTCCTTTGATGAAGTATTTTTGATTTTAATAATGCCGATCGATCTAAATAATATCTATCGTATGTAATACGATCAAGGAGTGATCGAAGAACTACCAGAATGTTGGGAACATGATTTACAAATAGGTACTGCACGTTGCGATAAATGTCCAGCTAAAACACCGTGCGTATCCATACATCGCGTACATAGTACTTCTCCGCAAGACCAACAATGATGCTGTAAGTAATAACGATAGCGGATTTCCACACGTATTATTCATTTCTCCTTTATTATTTCCCAAGCGAATTAGTTTATTCGTAGATAGAAAAAATAAAAAGATCGTACCTTACTATTAAACGCATCAAAATTAGTTGAACAAGTACATTCCTCCATATTACGAGACGACTTCCATTCTATAGCAACTGTTTTCAACTCCTTCTCAATTTGGCTGACTTTTTCTTTAGTTTTCATTTTTTCATCGTGATTCACATTTTCCTCGATAGTTTCGGATAAGGATTCTTTAACATATTTATTATCAAATTTATGTTTACCTTGAATATTTTTTCTTTGTACGTCATTTAAATTTAATAATTGACTCAAAGAATTGAATCTCTGAAAATATTACCATCAACGTTTATATTTTCCATCTTTTCGGTATTGTTCATAAGTTATATGTATGTATATACCTTTATAAGAAGTTTAACGTGATCTTCTAAAGAACTAGTATGATCATGAATTGTCAATAACATATTCTCGTACGTCTCTCTAGGGTGAATACCATTCTCAAATCTAAAATATAATCCTCTCCAAATGCTGCACAAACAAACAAACAAATATTTTCTAAATAATCCTTCTGTAGTTTATATATTACACGTTGCACCTATTATTCTGATTAAGTCAAAACGTTTATTACATAATACTTTGCGGTGCTAATTTTGGCTGGAGAACATCATTAGAATCGTCGTTCCAAGGTTTACATTCATAAAGTGGATTGATATACTCGTTCGTATTATTAGCAATATATCCCCATAAAGAATACGTTCTTTCGGCTAATCTAAAAATACGAAAATATACGAAAACATACGGAAACATATGAAACAATCTAATAAACGTTAGATTCAATCACAATTATTATACCTAAACGTCTGCCTCTCTTTTTCCGAGTTTCCAATAAATGTTCCATACTGACAACTATGTACATGGTCATGAAGCGTTAAAAGAAATAATTCATTGAATTGAAATTTATGTGGATATTGTTGTAATAATTGATAGGTTGCATCTATAAATTGAGTAAATATTGGTGCTAGTTCTTTGCCATCGCTACTAATATAGCCACAGCGATCACTGAACTTATGACCGAACGACAGCCAATCTTTTTCTATTAGTGCCTAATGAAAAGAAAACAAAAGAACACTTTTTTCTATCTACTAATTTAAAGTTGGAAATATTTACAAAAGAAATTCGTAATTAACAAATATGCGCATACCTGAAATCCTTGGATAGTTCTATAATATGGATCTAAAAGTAAACCAGCCAGGGAACATACTTGTGCAGTACGATCCCAACCGTCGCTGCAATGTACTACTACACTCACGCCAGTATAAACTGCTCGTGCGATAAACCAAGCAGTTTCCAATATAGAACGAATATGTTTTAACCATCCACTGCTTTCTAGACCATTTAAAAATGCATTCATCGATGTTGTCCTTTGTACTAATGAAACAAGTTTAAATGACAAGTTAATAGTGTATTCTTATTCAAAGTACGTATAATATTGAAATGTAGCATAGAGATACTTTTTCTTACATTCTATAAGTTTGTTCAAACTTGTTCTCATGACGTGTATATTTTCTATTCCAAAAAAATGGAACTTTATATTATCATAAAAATTTTCATTTTCATATCCTTTACCCGCTGCTCGATTCGCAAAAGCATTAATCTACATGAAAAATAGAAAGAATTATAACAAATGCGAACTGTATCGTTATATTTATAAATCAAAGTTTTACTTACGCGTGGTCTTGTATCTACGACATACATGTATTTAGAATTAGGATTTGTACAAAGTATATAATACATTATTGATTCGTCTTCTGGACATCGAGCACTAAATCCTGAAAGCGGTTGACTGCAACGACAGATAACAGCCTATAAATATACGTAAATCTATAAATGTATTCTATGTAAAACTAATTAAACGTCTATACTAAAAAATAGATAACAAACCTTATTCGAGTGCAAATATGTTAACACGGGAAGTCTTCCCCTACTTCGAAATTTTGCACTACCCAACAAAATATTGTCCGCGCAAGTGCTTGGAACATATATATATTTTGGGTATGTATCACAAAGCTACAAAAATGTTTTGATAGCTTAGAAATATTAATATTATAAGCAATAATGATTCTGACTATTTTCAATTAAATAGCATTTTGTATACCTCATAATTAGTATTCAAGTAGGAAAGAGACCATTCTTCGTTTGGTACTCCTTGTCTTTGAAATTCACTTTGTACATTAAAAAAATTCCAGCCAACGTGTTGAGGTAATTTACTCGATTGATAACTGAAGCAATAAAGATCTTCTAAATTTGCTATAAAAACGTTTTTCAATAATTATTGATTAATATATCGTATATATAGAAAGCGAGAGACAAATTTCATTTTATTAAACTTAAAATTATCAAATATAATCTTACCTGGACAAGAAAGCTTTAATAATGTAAGATAAATGTCATGGCAGTCGCGTTCCTTAGGTATAACAAAAGTAACGATATAAAAATGTTTGCACTTAATATGTAATGGTGATCCTGCAGTAGTCAAAGGTTGTTTTTCTATGTTAGATATATGAGTATACAAGACCTAAAATAATATTAATTAATATATATTATTATATTAGTTATTAACACGCGTATATATATATATAGGTAATCAATTATTAAGAAATATCTACCCATATTTTTTTTTTGCCATTTCGTTCCACAAATATAAGATCCGTTAAAGTTAAATACAATGTACCTATAGAATGATTATTACTATACTTCTCCAATAAGCGGACATTTTCTACCTGCCAATTCAAATGCTTTTAAACATATCAATCAAATTATATAGAAATATATACGTGTAAAAGTTTAATATTAAAGTAATTTACCTTTGAAATTTTTATTTGATCCATTGCATATTACTCTATACAAATATCGTATGACAATGGATATTTTAATACCCCGAATAAATATTACTTGATTGTACATATAACGACACTTATTTTAAGCACTTGCCCACATAATCATATTTTATATATATATATATAGAACTCAATTATTACATTATAACTATTTAAAAAGTTTTATTTTATCAAATTGGAATCATTGTCTATCGCTTAAAAAATATACAACAGAGATAAAACACAGATAACTTCACTATCGTTCTTAGAGCAGGATTACCAATCTACAGGGATAAAAAAACCTAGCATCCGTCCTAGGGTTTTTTTTAACAAGTTTTTTCCTAGAACATGAATTTTTTTTAGATATAACTCTACTTCGTATATATTTTATTTTATTAATTTATATAATATAATTTACATATATATACATATATACTTGTTGTTTTTATTTTGGATAAAAATATATTTCTTTATATCGTTGGTGAACTTGCGATTGTTTAAATACAAAGTATAGAAAGATTAAAAAAGAGTAAAACGTTGCGTTGGACTGTTGTAAAAATTATTTTCTTTTGTTTTCTTTTGTTTTCTTTCTTTAAAAATGTTTTGCTAAAATATTATCACCTACTATTTATATTTCTTTAAATTTTTCGTTAACAAACCCCAAATTCTGCCTCAAACTCTTCTTTAGTTATCTAAAATAATATAAGTCGACTAATTAAATAAAAAGAAAAATAAGGTTGATTAATATATCTGATTGAAACTCGTAGAATACCTTTTTCCTTTTAAATTTTTTGATCAGCGCTACATCTTTTGCTAATTCTTCCAACTCTTCCGCAGTAATAGACCTTTTCTTCTTTTTAACTTGGTCAATACCTTTTTCTTGTAAAACTTTTTTTTTTTCTTTTCGCCTTTGACGTTTTTCTTGTTTTTCTAATTTCTTTTTTTTCGTTTCAGTCCAAGATTCTGTTTGTTTAAATTTACGTTTAATTTTTCTAGGCCAAGTACCTGTATTACGAAACTCGTTTAATTTTTCTAATCTGATTCGTTCCTTTTCCTTATTCAAATATGTGATCGAATTGAAATCAATTTCTGGAGCAACAAAAGATGTAACATCGCGTCCTTTCAATTCAGGCATTCGTGGCATTTTTAATAAACCAAAACCTATGGCAAGGCTTCCCAAGTCAATATCTTTTAATCTTAAAATTAAATTACATTCGTGTTTATTATATGCTTGCACGTATGATACAAATGCCCTATTCGCTTTATCAAATATTTGTCTATCTTTCAATTGTAAGTCGTGCATAAATTGTAAACACTTTCTCGCCATATCCGAGCACACTTCCAATTTCATTTCTTGCACGTCTACCTTTTGATTTCTTTTAATAAAATCTACATACGCATCTTCATTTTTTAATAAGAAAAGTAATGCGCTACCTTGATGTCCTATTCGAGCTGTTCTTCCACATCTAAAAATACAAATTTACTTACACATAGAAACTCTAAATGTTGTTACACTTTTGATAACTCAACCGTTATCAATACATTTTGAATATACTTAAGAAGATTTGTACCTATGCACAAAGTTGCTTGCTGTGGATGGTGGATCATATTGCAATACCCAATCTACTTCTGATATATCAATACCTCTAGCCATGACGTCAGTACATATCAAAATGCCACCTTCCATTGAACGAAACTTGTCAAATATTTTGTATCTTTTTTTTTTCATTTTACCATGCAAAGCTAATACTCGTGTTTTTGACAATATTCTATAAAATAATACAATTATTTTCAAGAAAGGTCTTGAAAATAAATAAGAATAAAAATTAAATATGACTTACGTTTGTATAACATGACTGAAATAATCTACACACGCACAGGTAGATAGAAAAATCATATATTTCAAGTTAATTCCTTTTTGTTGAATGAAACTTATCATCGTTGGTAACTTATTTTCAGCTTGTACTACTGTATAATTATTTGTTAAGCTCGAAGGTGTCGATATATTAGCTTTCTCTTTTACGGAAACAAAAGCTGGATTCCTTAAACCCGCTCTGATTAATTGCTGCAATTCTTTAGTTTGAGTAGCAGAAAATAGACCCGTTCTTCTTAAACGCGGTAAATAACTTAATACAGTGTCTAATGTTTTAGAGAAACCCAAGTCGAGTAATCTATCAGCTTCGTCCAAAACTAATATTTCCTAAAAAGTGATATTCAATTGTAAGAAAAAAATACTATAAGAATAATACGCTTGTAACGTTGAGCGTAATATTACCAAAGATTTTAAGCGCTTTGTTAAATTGATACTTTTACAATTAGAAAGCATATCTTCTAGTCTACCAGGAGTTGCTACGATAATATTGGCACCATCCTTTAATTTTTCTATATCTTCGTTAATAGTTGTACCACCAACAAGTATTACTTGTTTTAATAATAAAAGTTTGTTTAAGAAATTGGCCAATACTTCGCTGATTTGAACAGCTAATTCTCTGGTCGGCGTTATTATTACAGCTCCTATTTCTGTACTTTTCCATTTGTCAGGCCGTCTCTATAAATGTTTCTAAATGAAATGATGTAATGTATCGAAATAATTCATTTATCTAAATACATACTTGTAATATTTCCAATAGAGGAATAAGAAAAGCAAGCGTCTTGCCGCTACCCGTTACTGCTTCTGCAGCAACGTCTTTCCCTTTTAAAAGGAGAGGTATACAGGCTGCCTACAAATATTATCGAGACCATTTTCATAATCAATTGTTTATAGAAAATAAAATAAAAGACAGTGAAATAAAAAGAGGTTTATCTTACTTGAACAGGAGTCATAGTTTTAAATTTCAATTCTTCGAGCGTTTCTAATACAGGCTTACTCAAAGCAACATCTAACTCTTTCCAATTTTCCGTTTCCATATTTACTCTGTAAGTACTTTCGCGATAATGTTTTATGTTAATTCAATGTTACGTATAAGAAACTACCGAAAGTTAAATATAAAGATATTTACTTAAAGGTTATGTTCGATCGTTTCAGCGTTAGTAGCGGTTAGTATCGTTATACTAAACTGGCGCGAGAGTCGATAAATTCCTCAAAATACAATATCGATTAATCTCTATCATAGGAAGGGTACTAATGTGCGTGCATTCAATTTTTAACGCATTGACTTTATTTTGATGCATTTTTAAATCTCTTCGATATAAAATTTGTGTCTAACAATGCCGGACTCTGTATTATCTTTCGATCGAGGCTCACCTTGTTTACTTTTATATACACACGACTAGGTCTAAGGCCGTAGTATTTATCTTTCCTTTTATAACAAATTGCATATGCATGACTCCGTTGAATGATGCACAATCAATCAATCAATCAATCAATAAATCAATCAATTGATCGATCGATCATTTTTTATCATCATTATTATTAATATTTTTACTTATACATAATCGCTTCGCTTATTTTCATTCTTTATTAGAGCATTCGTGTATTATAGTTGCCAACAGATTGCTGTCATTCATTTAAACATAATCTATTTTAATATTCAATTTTAAGATATTTTTCTCGTTTTTTTCACGTTTTTTTCTCTTCACCTCTTTTTATAGAATCTTTATAAAATCATACATACTTATCATGCAATACTTTAGTTAAAAACAAAATTTCAATTCAATGTACATTATTGAAATTGATATAAAAAACATGAAAAAATCAATAACAGCAATAGCAACAGCAACAGCAACAGCAACAATAACAATAACACCAACAGCAACAGCATTGTCGTTATCATTGCCATTATAATTTCTAAATTATTATCACACGATGGACATTATTATTTGGATTAACTTATTTAACATTCGAATGATATTACATGAGAGCGAATTAAATCGGTCTATCTTTGTTCTATTCAATATAAGGAAAAAAGGCGATTTATAATCTTTCTCGTTAGCAATAAAGCCATCAAAGTTCTTGATAAAATAGCACTTGTACCATTTTTCCTTCATTTTTTATTTTTTTTATTTGTTTCATTCATTTTCACGTCACAACGTAAAAATAACGTTTTCCGCTTCGTGCTTTTGTATAATATGGAATTGTTCAATTCGTTTCTTAAATCAAACAAGACTTTAAAATAGTACTCGTGTACAAATAAAGTCCTTTTTTTCATTTCATTTAGTAATCTTGTCGCATTGACATTAATACTATCTTTAACAATACTACGACGCATCAAATACATCTTTGTCTTGTACGCATTTACATGTTTATAGATGTAGCCTTCTCCTCTCATTTTTTAATGGATCTTGCGACATGTTGTCGAGGTACTCTTTTTCAACGTGAAATTGATTGTACTTAAAATGTTTTATATTCGCATGTAAGATTCTTCGTGCTTCGTTTTAAGCAATTACTCCACACATTTATTTTATTTATTTTATTCTCTTTGTATAAAAAAAGATACTTCAATCATCTACGACACCGTTCGTTCTAAAACAGCAGCTTTAAATTTTTACAATATTCTAAAGATAAATCGTCGATTCTATTCGATTCGAATAACGCATTGCATCAAAATTTATATCTTTCGTATTATTATTAGCGAGAAAATCATCAATCGTTTTAATCTTCCTTTTTTTATTTTCCTTTCCTCGATTGCAAGAATTCTAAACGGTACGCAGCAAAAGATATCTCAAAAAAAGTAATCTAAGATTCATATTCGCTATTTCGTTTTACTACATTAGCACAATTAGAAATTGTCTCAGATTCTTTTTTCTTTGTAGAAGAAATAATTAGCTACCTCTCGGTTCGATACAAAGAGATGTTATTTAAATTTTTATATATATATAATAGCCAATGATATTGATAGAGCACGTTCGAGAATCTTAAATGTATAGATGTAAGTAGTATGGTATTACTTTATAAATAACCCATATTTCCAATAAAATTAATCACTTTCAAAACGGTCGACACGACACTTTTTATATGTTTTTCTTTTGGTTTTTTCTTTCTTGTTCATATGCGCTTTCAAAACTTCACCCACGTATTCAATTATAATCGTACCAAGAACAATATGATATGATCTTATTTCTTTCGTTTTAATATTTATAATAAAAATAATCAAAACACAATATGTGCAATATAACGAATTAACAAAGTAAAAGAATATTCTGATCGTTCGTACGTTTAAGTAACTTCTTTTACAAAAAAAATAACGTAACTACAAATGTAGATAATAGCAACATATTCAAGCGTTAGGTACCATTATGAAAGTTTCTTGGACTTACAAATCTTATTCTATCTCCATAGAATACTAGTAACCATCTTTTCCATTGTTTATTCCTGGTAATAGCTACTGATTGTGCGGCAAAATGACTGGTATTGTTTGTTGGGCTCCCGGCGGAGGTTGAGGAGGTAAATATTGCATGTGTTGTGGAGGTATCGGTAAGTGTTGTGGTATAATGGGACACATAATAGGATAACTTGGAGCATGTCCTTGTGGAGGTGGTTGCGGATACGTAGGTTGTGGAGTTCCAGGAGGATTGTATGCGCTTTGCGTATGTGGTGGATTAGGATTAGCCGGAGAAGGTGTTTGACTTGGTGGCTGTTGAGGGACATGTGGATGCGGGTGCGTGTGCGGACCCATGTATTGTATACCAGGAGCTTGCGGCCCTGGTGAATCATGATGATGATGGTAAGGGTTCGTTGACATGTGTGGTGGTGGCGGTGGCGCCTGTACCATTCGTACCATTTGTTGATAAGTTGGTTGACCTGGGTAAGACACCTGGAATGGTGGGTGTAAAGGAGCTGGTGCTAATAACGGTTGTCCAGTTGCTGCAGCTACTTGCATTTGAGATGCTATATCTGGGGCTCGATGTTGCATCATTGGCACTATAAAGATTAAATCTATTAGATTTGTCATTTTAATAACAATTATT
This sequence comes from Polistes canadensis, assembly GCF_001313835.1. Taxonomy (NCBI): domain Eukaryota; kingdom Metazoa; phylum Arthropoda; class Insecta; order Hymenoptera; family Vespidae; genus Polistes; species Polistes canadensis. The sequence continues at coordinate 1,572,423 of NW_014569557.1, read as the reverse complement.
ATTAACCATTATATCAATTAATGTGTGTGTGTGTGTAAATGAAATTGTGTCAATAAATTGTATAGCGCAATCGTAAATATATTAATATTTTTCTCAATGGCATTTATACGAACTAAGCCAAAATTCAGAAAGTACGATATATAAATAATATATATAAATAATTTTTTTCTTTCAGATTTGTATGTATTATTGCTGATAATAGAATTTTTATTTTATAATATTTTATTAAATATATATATATATATATCTGCACTCACCTTTTCTAAATCTAGTTACAGATTGTGCTGGTGGTTGACTGAATGCAGTTGGCGGTTGGCTAGTCATTACATATGCTGGCATGACAACAGTTGCCGGCATAGTAGCACCCGTATACTGTGGTGTCTGTGGTGTGTGAGGTCGGCTAGGTGTTGGCGTACTAGGAGATCGCTACAAATAATGAATGGATGAGTAATTGTTTGACATTCACTATTTACATAACACATACATATACATATATAGACTTACAGGTGTAAAGGGCTTAGCATTGGGATTAAATTCCTTGGCATTAGGATTTAAAGTAGATTTTTTGAAAGCATTAGTTATTTTTTCAACTGTTGGTTCTTGCACATTTGATTGCACAATAGAAGAATTTTGTTGTGGTTGCGGTTGCTGCTGCTGCTGTTGTTGTTGTTGTTGTTGCTGTTGTTGTTGTTG
>NW_014569557.1:1568309-1571645 GCF_001313835.1 Polistes canadensis | reverse complement strand
TGTTGTTGTTGTTGTTGTTGCTGCTGTTGTTGTTGTTGTTGAGTTTGCGATGGGCTTGTAGATCGTATAGGTAATGGCCCCGGTGGTGGTTTTGTAGTAACAACAGACTCTTCTTGAGCTGTTTGATGCTGCTGGTGCGAACTTGGATGCTGTGGCTGAATTTGATGCTGTGGTTGAGATACATTATGCGGTTGATGATGTTGCTGAGAAATTTGTGATGTTGGATGAGTATCCTGGTTATGATGCTGCTGCTGTTGTTTACGAGGAATGGATGATGTTTCCTGATTAGTTGAATCAGTTAATTTAAAATCTGTCGAAAACTGTCTTAGTTCTGAGTGCTGTTCTTCTCGACTTCTTGGCGTTGGGATCTAAAATTGCATAAATAAATAATCCTCAATCTCCAATTAGTTTAAGAATCTTGAGAAAATTATTTAACGACAAACCTTTCTATGATCTGGTTTATGAGGAATTATTTCAATGCGTTGAATATCTGTTGAATTTTGTTGGTGTCCTGCTGACTGTTGTTGTTGATGAGAAGATGAACTAACATTTGGCTGTGAAAAGGGAGCAGGTGGAGCTTTATCCGCTTGAAACACCTGTTGTCTGCCTGGACGTTCACGCTTTTCTGTATTTATTTTATTCGAAGGCTGTTGTTGCTGTTGCGGTTGTTGTTGTTGGGGCTGTTGTTGTTGCTGCTGCTGCTGTTGTTGTTGTTGTTGTTGTTGCTGCGATGGTTGTTGGGGCTGTTGAGGGTAAGTTGCTTGGGGAATTGCAGGAGTAGTCTGAGATTGCGACGAAGTTTGCTGCATTGCTAAATCCAAAAAATATTTTTTATAATAGTCTATCTTACTACAGAGAATTGAAAATTTAATGTTTTTTGTGTTCCTCTCTTTCTTATTATATCATATTAAACGATTTAATCACAAATACGAGATAACACGATAAAAGACTGAAACAATACAAATAGTGTACCTGCAGAAGATGCTTGCGTCGTTGGAGACACAAATGGTGGCGGAGTGTTGTAAGTAGTATGTACAACTACTCCAGTTGGTGGCATTGCCATGTTAAGAGGTACTGGATGTTGCACTGAGCTATGGGAGGCTTGAAGGCCAACTGAGATGTTAGGCGATACATTAACATTTGACGATGGTGCTTGATTAAATGAAGATTTGCTAGTTGCAGATCCTGGTGACGAGGGTGGTGGTGTAGATCTTATTAGTTTCCCTGTATCCCAATTTTTCTTTTTCAGAGGAGGTGGAACATATTTACCTTCATTGGGCCTTATCTAGCAACATTATAAATGTATGATAAATTTTCAGTTTCATATAACATGAAATTTCATATAAATATAATAATATTTACAACAGATGCAAATCTTTCCTCTTCATCGCCATTCTCTAGTTCTAATCTTGCCTTATGATTTGGCTGAGATTCTATTTCATTAGCTATTTCAGCTGCTTTCTGCTCCTGCTCTTTATAGTCTTTTGTATCTTTACGCTGAAGCTGGAAAGTATAACCAACTAACGATGGCTCAAATGTCGTTTGAACACCATATTTTTGTTCATTCTTGCGGAACATTTCGTTTACGTCCCACCCATTCTAGAAATATGTAATTTGATGTAACTTGACAAATAATATGATAAATTTATTATTTTCAATGTAAAATCAATTAAAAAAAACTCACAGCAGCACCATCTAATTCTAAGTCGTCGCCATTCATAGTAGACGGTGCATCCCATGGCTCAAGTTCTTTCTCTCCAACTATACCATTAAATTTACTAATAGCAGTGTCTGTTTGAAAAGTGTCTCTTAGAGCATACTCTAGATCAACATTTTTAGCAGATATTGTTATTATATCGTGTGGCTTAAAAATCAATTTTTCAACCAAACTGTCAACATTGATCTTTCCTGAACTGTCTACTCGATGTGCCATCTCTAAGACGACATCAAAATTATAGGAGAAAGTTCTAAAAATTCCTTCATATACCGAACCATTTTGTGTCTGAATCTACAACAGTATTTAAAATATATTAATTTGATAAAAAAGAATATGCATCGAAACATTCCACGTGTGTCAACTGTTTGAATAAAATGTATTTAGGTTTATACTCTTTTTTTATGGCAAAAATAAATAGAAGAAATAAATTAAATACCTGTACTACATTACCAACATGGCAAGTGATAGCATGCATAAAATGAGCATTGCTGTAAACACCTTCAGCTGCCACATATCTATCTTGTGGTCCTCTTGCTCTTGGTGACCTAACATTAAATATTGTTTTATTAAGAAACTTTAGACACTATAACTTTACAGAATATCCAGTTTGTACAAATATGCATAATACATTTCTAATGTTTTTGTTTATATTTTTATGTTTGTATTAAGAAACCATGGGAAGAAAGAGAGAAAGAAAGAAAGAAAGAAAGGAAAAAAGGAAGAAAGAAAAAATAGTAATTATAAACAATACCTAGTAGGATTGGAACGAATTTTTCTCTTGCTATTCATTTTTGTTATCCGTTGAGGTTTTCTCGTCGGTGGTTGATGAATTTCTGGCGCCGATTATATGAGATCCTTCTTTTCCGATATATACACGTATATACACGTATATACACGTGTATGTATATATATATAGGGAATCGGAATTTTCACTAATTACCCAATAATATTTTAACGTCAAAAGAAATTTTGTCTGTAGTTTCTCATTAAACAGAAAAAAGAAAAAGAGAGAGAGAGAGAAAGCAAGAAAGGATTGCGGAAAGGGAGAAAGCGGGAAAGATGAGAAGAGAAAACAAATAAGAGAGAAAGAGATAAAAGAAAAAGAAAAATAAAAGGGAAAAATAAAGATAGAGAGAAATAATATTGGAAAAGAAGAAAACGTGGCGTCGGTTAATGTTGGATGATTAGGAGCTTCCAATATTTTTCTTAATATACGTCTTTCTAGAATTTCTCGAGATTCTTTAAGAGTGGAATTTACGAAAGGCCGTCCTGGCCGAGACAACTACTAGTGCATTCGTAATAGGCTTCCTTTTAGGTTATGCTGAAAGTCTTGCTATCGCACATTCGGTTCGTTAAAAAGGAACGCGTGCGCGCACGATAGCGTTGTTGCTTGACAGATGCAAGCACGCGAGGAAAGGAAAAAGAATAAACTTGGGACTACGAAGATTGGTGTACACGGGGGAGACACGCGCGACCTGCTGGACACACGATATTTTTCTTGATTCTAAGTGACGTAACTAGCTTCCGCATGGAATGAATCGTTCGACACGAGTCTACAGTCTAACAACGTTGCGAGAGAGAGAAAGAAAGAGAGAGAGAGAGAGAGAGAGAGAGAGAGA
>NW_014569557.1:1563061-1568284 GCF_001313835.1 Polistes canadensis | reverse complement strand
GAGAGAGAGAGAGAGAGAGAGAGAGAGAGAGAGAGAAAGAGGTAGAAATGGACAGAGAGGGGAGGAAGGTTTTAGATTCCTTAGTATTTCTACTTGTTTCTTAGAAAATATTTGTAGCGTATTAATTAACACGTGGTAAACGATAAAATCTAGCACAAATCACCCAATCTACCCAATCTATCGAATCCCGGTGACTAACGCAATCGCCACCTGGCGAATAATTTACCTTATATTTCACGTTTACTCGAGAACCAATTCCTTTATATTTACCATATCTTTTAACGACCAATCGGGCCGCGTTCTTCCAGGAAAATTTTACATATTTCCAAACGACTTTTCTTTTCTTTTCTTTTTCATGATACGATTATTGTTTTTAATTGAACAACATATTCTGCAATTTTGATTAGTTAATGGTATAATTTAATTTCCGGTCTGTAGATGGCGCAACGAGGGCAAATGCTCATTTGTAATATGTAACTAGTGAACAGGGGCTATAATATTGGATCAAATCAAATTTCTGAATACGAAATTACATAATTTATTTAGATACAGCTCTTGTACGTATTATTAATATCAAATCTAATTAAATTATTATAGAGTTATATAATATCGAATAATTTTTGTATTAAAATGTTTACTTTAATTTTTCTATCAATGGTTGCATACTTTTTTCCATGGTAATTTTTGAAAGATAAAAACACAGATTTGTAAAGGAACGTTATTATTTATTGTAACATATGAATTAACGAAAAATTTAGTTAATAATCATTTTCGTCCGAGTTATATAATTGATGAAGTTTTCGAATGATATTCTTCGCTCGGTCAGAAATAAAATCATCTAATTGTCCCAAGACGTTAACGAAATCGATCACTTTTTCAAATCCTCCGTTTATTTTATCGTTTCTCTCTCTTTCATCCTTCAAATAATTTTCTTTTTCCTTTGTCGCGATTTTATCTTGCCGAGGAAAATCATCAAGTCTTTGCAATGACTTTTTATATTTTCGATTAAGCCTTTCTTGAGTTACTGCCAAAGATATCTATTGGATAGAAAGAAAAACAAAATGATTTTATCGCGATGAATATGTCCAAACGAAATAGACTGAACTTACCACGAGTAAGGAGAACAAAAAAATACACGATTTCATTTTGTTCGATGATAAACGTTATGAAATATCGGTATACACTTTTTTATTATTTTTCTATTTGCTTGTTTTTCTTTTTGAAATAATTCACTTATCAAAATAAACGATAAACGCGCAAAAAATATGTCGACGTTACGAAGTACCGACTGAAAACGAAATGACCGAAATCATTTTTCATAAAAACTTTGCAAATTGTAACATTGAAAGTTATGAAACGATTGACAATTTAATCCGATGAATTTAGGTTAAAGATATGTTCCAACACATAATATCAAATCTTTTGCTTTACTGTTACGTATAATATTTATTAAATCTTGTACAAATTATATTATAATTAGTTTTTGAAGAAATTATATCGAATACAGTTTATTTGTGAAATATACAGAAAGAAAAAAAAGAATAGAATGTGCTGATAAAGCAAAATGAATTTCGTTAAACTTACACAATTGTAAAAGTCAGAGACAAAATAATGATAGAATATTTTAAATAATTCAAATGAAGAAACGAACTTATTTGATTAATATTATAACTGATATCCTAAAATATGAGAAAAATGAAGGATAAAAATACGTCATAAATAAATAGTACATGAACTCGATGTAATACGCAAATTGAAAATTAATTTGATTAAATATTTTAGACGATGAATGTGAAAGATAATTTGCCAATGATGTAACAAACATTTATAAAAACTTGAATATTTGTTAATATCATAGAAATACGAAATAAGTAGGACGACATTTTTCCTAGAAGTGAATGTTATCGAATTGATTCACGGATATTGCCTAATGTTGCTTACTTATCATTATTCCTTGTAATCGCATATAATATTTCATATGTATTTTATACACATATATTGCATAATATTCATTGATTTATTTATCTATTAAAATATGTTAGAAATATTATACGTTGGCAATGACCAATGTTAACATCAAATGAAGATAATTTGATATTTATCAAAGCAGAAACGTGAGAGGAAGAAAGTAATCGTGATACGTTTTATATAGAAAAACATATTTTTCTTGATTTATTTTTCCTTTTTTTTCAAATACAGAAATGGTCTTTCGTCATAACTCGCGTCAGCATTTTTTGTTTTCACTTTTATTGAGACTGCGATACCGTAATTGTAGTTAATCGAGTTAATTTTAATTAGTTAAATAAAGAGGAATTTAAAATGATTATTTTATTTGTTTAATTGGTTTTTGCTGCTTGTTTCAATTGATTGTTTAGATTTTGCGTGGTTTCGACCGCAAGTTCGACAGCTTGCTTCGTTAATTTGCCAATCTCTTCTTGTACTTTCTGCGAATTTTGACTAACAGCTTTGACTGTTTTGTCGGATTCTTGTACGACGGTTTGCAATCCCTCCTGCAACTTGGCTTGCAATTGATTCACTTGTTCACGCGCATCTGGAATTTGAGCATTGATGTCGTCGACTACCTTATTTAGTCTGCCCTTCACGTCGGTCCATAAACTTTCTAATTCTGGACTCTTCTCTTTAACCTGTTACACAAAGTTTATTTCTACGATTATATTTTTCCCTACATTTTGCGACATCGTTTAATAATCAAAGAGAGAAAGATCCAAACGAAATTTCAACAAAACAGGGGCTCCAAAGGGTTGAAATAAAATATGCTTTATTTAATTCATTCGTTCATTTTATATATTTTTGTGGAATATTTGAAGAAATACTATTTCTTGCCCTGCCTCCCGAACTTTACATTTTCTATCTTCCTCTTCTTTCGTTTGGGGCGTTATCAGAGTAGAATAAGTCAGAGATAGGGAAAGTTTAATAGAAAGTTCCCTTAAATAATACGTGTCAAGATGACAAAATACAAATTATACATAGAAATAATATATACATTTTTGGCGTGTACAATCAGAGCTTCAAGAAATGAACTCTTACCTGTTCTGTCACATTTTTTATCAATTCCTGTAATTTATTGGCGAAATTCGTGCTCTGCTCCTTAACGCTGTTGACGACGGTTTGTGTATCGGGAAGATTCATTTTGTCTTGAAACTCAGCTGTCAAACTATTGATACTCGCTTGTGCTTGAGTAATTAATTCCGACAATTGCAAAGGTTGATTAGACGTTTGCTGAGTTTCGGCATTGTCAGATGGTACTGCTTTAGCCTCGGTGTAAACGAGGATTACTGTTAGAACGATCAAAAACGTGCTCTTCATTTTCAATGATATTTTTGTCCTCTTTTCCTCCGTTTATTCCGACCTCTGAAATGACTAGAGAACGACTGATGCGCGGGCTTTTGGTATTGCTCCCTTTATAGCTAATCCTTATCGTCTATTAATGGTGCTACTAGAGGCCAAAGATTGCTTTATCTTCTTTTAACCGAACGAGAAGACGATATTTTCATTTTTGTCTGATATCCTTTAGAGATACAGAGAAATACGATAATTTTCGATTTCAATTTTTAACATTCCAATTTGGAATAATATCTTTTCCTTTTCCTTGTGTATTGTTCAAAAGTGATCCTAAGTAGTCATTTGAAATCAAATCTTTCAGTATTCTGCTCGATTTTTAATTCGTTTTCATTTCGTTTACGTTTCAAATAAAACGTTCGTCAAATATTTCGATGTTTTGTTATCATATGTACATATCAAGAGAGTAAAGTGCACTCGGGTGAATGACGGTGGACAGCATTCTCCGAGAACAAGGTTCCACGGAAAAATCTTCATTGACTCATCTTTTTTTATCAAAAGAGATAATTCAGTCTCTCGAGCTTCGACTTATGTAATTTTCAAACGATTCTGTTAGTTGTATTTTTCCCTTTTTCTCTCTCTCTCTCTCTCTCTCTCTCTCTCTCTCTCCCGTCGTCGCATTATATGCTCCGGAACGCGAATCAGCACAAGTGTGCTTGGCATTCTCAGTTATCTTCGTCTTTAGAAGAACCTTGACCCCGAGAACATTTCTATCATTTTTCTATCTCCTATAACAGGCTATTTCCTTCAAAAATATCGTTCGAATCGATTCTAAGCGAAAAGTTAGATTTTTATCGACTTCCTTATATATTATAATCATTCGAAATTAACATTTTGGTAATATTAGAAAATATGGAAACCTTATTGACACGATATCAAATGCAAAGAACCTTACTCGCATAATAATCTTATACAAATACGGCAGTTTCTCGTTAATATAATGTAGAACGCAGTGATTTCATGCTTTCGAAGCAAAAAATAACTTTTCGTTTTGATACTAAAAGTACGTTTTAAATAAAAATAAACATTATTAGATGAAAATAATAGTTAAAGTTTATTTTTTAGCTTTTTAGGAATGAGTACATGCCCATTGAGTCCATATTTCATAATAATATTGTTGAAACGATACAATATGAAACCTAGGTGTAAGCATATGTAATGTGTATAGGTGGGATCAGCAATATTTTACAGTCTCTCAGTGTTAATTTTTTCAAGTTCTTTACGAATAGAATCGACAACGTCTTGGGTACTATATGAAATTCTCAAGAGAAAATGTTCGCCATCAGCTACGGCAGTTTTGACTCTTTGTTTCTCCCATACATTCTTATACGTCGCCGCAATTTTCTTCTTGAACGAGTCCCACGCTTCTTTTACGTTTCTTAAATAAGTAGCAGCTGCAGATTTTGCCGAGTTCTCGTTGGTATCCTTCAATAATTAATGATAATGAAAAGAAAAAGGAAATAAAAACAAATGCAGGCCAGGGAATTCATTTTGTATACATACCTTGGAAGCATCATCAGCTGCTTTACGAAGTGATTCAATGAAACTTTTCAAATTTCCCTGAACGTCATTGATAATTTTTTCACTTTTATTGAGGATATCTTTGGTCTTAGGGTCCCTAAGAATTTCATCAACTTTATCCGTAATTATTCTCTTGAAATCGTTCCACACTTTCTCTACGTTTTCCTTTACACTACTTTTGTTCGGAGGTTCCTCTAGCACTTCAGTTTTCTTCGATTAGTAATAATGAAAAGAAAAGCAAAAGAGAAAAATAACAAAAATTCATCATTTTCTAATAAGTATAGGAATACTTAGCTAAATAATTGAATTATCAATAGGTACTTCTATTGAAACTTTTTGTTT
>NW_014569557.1:1466262-1561970 GCF_001313835.1 Polistes canadensis | reverse complement strand
ATTTTCTTTTAACCTTTCAGCTTCCTTGGATTAGTAACATTGGTATAGGAATCCACGTTAATTTAGATTTTGATTTTAATCGAATGATAGGTATATTTGTCACGAAGATTTGTTATTTCATTAATACATACTTTGACAATTCTATCGATTTCATTACGAACATTCTCGATGGCATCTCTTAGAGCTTTGTTTGCTTGTTCGGCCGCTTGTTCACCTTTTTCGACTACTTCTTTTACTGTAGGGTTGTTCCATATTGCTTTGGCTTTCTCCTCTAGATTATTCTTCAGGTCGTTCCAAGCTTCCTGTACTTTTTCTTTGAAACCAGCAACCTGTGGTTCTTGTGTTTCTTCCAAATTGTAGGACTAAATACAGAAATAATTGATATCAGGTTAATTCATTGAAACGGAGATAATATCGTTAATACATACTCTGGAATCCGTAACGCGTTTTTTCCTAATAGAAGATATAATATTCTTTAGGGACTGTTTGGATTTGTCGAGGGCCTTGTTAAATTTCTCGGTGATTTCTTTGACTTTCGGTTTGTTGATAAATTTATCGTATTTTTCTCTCAGCTGGTACTTAAATCGTTTCCAAGTATCCTGTGCCTTCTCCTGAAGACCACTATCTTCAAATTCTACGACTTGATCGGCATTTTCGGACTAATGAAAATGATATGTAAACAAAATAAATGAATGAAAAAGAAATGATCTATTATAAAGGTATTATATCGTTGATTGTACCCTTTCAGCATCTATTCGTGCGCGAGTATCTTCGATAACTACTTCCAGGATATCTTTGGTCGTTCTCATCGCATTTTCGATTTCGCGAACAATTTCTTGCACTTTTGGGTTTTCCATAAACTTTTCGTATTGATCCCACAATTTGTCTTGAAATGCATTCCAAGAGTCCAATACAAAATCTTGCCAAGTATTAAAATTGTTCTCTGCTTTACCGTTAGACTAATAAGAAAGTCAAAGAAAAGAGGAAAATCATAATATTGTTATATCGTATATATTGTAATTGTATGCATCATATGGATGTGTTATATCATACCTTATGGAGATTATCGACCTGGTCACGGGCATTGTCAATTATTTTTTCGTTCGCTTTGTTGACTTCTTCGATCAACTCGTTAAAGGTATTTAAAAAAGACGCGCTTATTGATGGATCCTCCAACAATTCGTTGTAATTTTTGTCCATCGTATTCCTTACATTTACCCATGTTTCCTCCAATTCATTTTGAAATTTATCAACTTCGTTTAATTTTGCCGGTGCATCTTCTTGGTTTTTCGGTACGGGACCTGCCTGTCATAATAATACTTATATATATATATATATCATCAAATTTGATTTATATTTTGATACATAGCAATGAGCACAAGAATTTTCTCAATAAATATATAATTAAAAAGAGCTTACCTGTACGAATGCCAAGATGGCAGATGCCAAGATAACTGTTAAGAAAACGGTGCGTCTCATGATTCCATGGATCGTGATCGGACACTTCTTCAAATGCTATAACGATCTTTAACATCGCACCTCTTATATACTAACCGTATTTTACTAATTATGCACATATTGAACATAATATTGAATACCTTTCGTTGATTATCATTTTCGTCTTGTATACCTAGCCTTGATTTGTAACACTTGTGTTTAATCTATCGAAAATTCAACAACGTCATTGTAACTTTCAAATTATTCGAGCGAAAGATTAATCGTATTAAATTGACACAGCCTAGATATGTGAAATAAAATACATTTATGAATTAGAGGATAGATTCATCGTGCGAGCTTTTATTTATATCTATGTATATATTTATTGCATTATATTCTTCTCGAATTATCTAATAATCTCTCATTCGATTAATCTCACGAATATCGACGATAAATGTAAACTATTCAAGACCATTTACATTTGTATGGATTACGTAAGACAAGTTATTTTTTCAGTAATAACAGGTGTTTCATCTATTAAAGATCGCAAACAGAATGGAGAAGTTCTTATCTTAACACATTTAATTCTTTGCCATTTAGTCGAATGAATTCATTATAATATATGTCAATGTATTATATTTTCATACGTCTCGATATAAAATAACCCAATCCGCTTCATTGATTATAGAAATTTGTTGAAAATATGTACCCATGTTACTCGTATATTATAATCATACGTTGGAAATGTCAACTTAAAAAAAAATACAAGTAGAAAAGGATTTGCGTAGCAGTTAAAAGAAAATATATAGGATATACATTATATGATGAAAAAATAAATCTTTATTTATTCCATTAAATGGAGGATATCAATAGATTGACAATATTTGTGGCTACTGTATAAATTCAGTTAATATACATCGCTGAAAAGAGATTCACAATTAACGTCGTGGAAATCTCCTGGAACGACTCTCCAAATTCTTCCGAAAGTATTGAGAACTTTTGGGACCATAGTTGGTTTAAGAGAATAAAAAGCAAGTGGACTGACTGCGTCGGTGATACGACTAAAGAAAGTTCTATTCGGATTCATGGATAGAAGAACGACGTCACCCGGTGTTAGTTTCCTGTTACCAATAGCAGCGATCACTTTTTCTCTGGGTAAAGTGACAGGCCACATAAATCTCAAGGGTAAGTTTTCAAGAGTACTCAAAGAGATTTCTGGAGAAGTTGGAGAAGCTGCCGAAGCTGCCGAAGATCCCGAAGATGTTGACGATGAACTAGCAGAAGCAGTAGCAGCAGAACTTATACTCGGTTTTGGCAGAAGATTTGTTATACGAGGCGCAATTGCAGGTGAAACAGTGGAAATTACTGGCTCAATGTTTGATATCAAGGTTTCAGAGACGAGAGAAGAAGTATCCTTCGAGGGTTGATGATGATGATGATGTTTATGCGATCTCGTATACGAGGAAGTGATGCCAGTCAAGTCTTTGGTTCCGCTTGAAACTGTTGAGAATATTGGCTTTACCCACGAGAAAAAGGATGGTTTGGAATAAACCGTTTCTTCTACTTCTGGCAGAGTCGAAATCCTTGAAGTAAAGGAGGAGGAACTCGCCGGAAAAGATTCTACACTGGAAGTGTCCGTCGTTGTTGTTGCCGTTAATGGAACTTCCTCTATTAAGACTTCTGGCTCGGTAACGATAGTAGTGATAGGCACTTCCTTAATGGGTACATCAACAATGGTTTCCGATGGTAGCGATACCTCAGGTAAGATTGTTTCTTCTACCGACGAAGTCGTAGCCGCTACCGACGACGACGACGAGGCCGCCGACGAGGAAGCCGACGAGGCCGCCGACGAGGCCGCCGACGAGGCTGCCGACGTGGATGCCGACGAGGACGCCGACGAGGAAGCCGTCGAGGAGACCGATGTCGAAGTCGTAAATACTTCTCGTATGCCAGACGCTTGGAAACCATCATAAACAGATCTCGCCGTATCGATAAAGATTGGGTCTTCCTTCAAAGTACTTATGATCGTTCCAGTTGTAACTGGATTGATGAAAATTTCCTTAAGTAAATCTAACAAAGCTGTAAGAACGTTTGATTCGATATGATGGAAGATATGATGGAAAATATCATGGAATATAGGAGAAGCAATTTCATATAAACGTCCTAGAAGATCTAGAAAAATTGTGCTCAGCCTGATCAACGTGTGAATGATGCTTTTAAGTGGTATAGCAGATTTGATAATCTCTGGTAAAGCGAGCAAATGTCGCGGTTCCTTTAATAATTCTTCCACTATCGTTGGAAAACGTTCTACGAATCCAATAAAATTAGAACCATCATAAACTTTCAACAAACTTGTCTGTGGTCCAATAGAGATTTCACTCTTCAGATTGAGAAATGCGTGCAGCAAATAGTAAAGCAGCTTTTTCGCCTCGCATAAAATTTCATGGACTATTGTACTTAATATATTAGGGTGTCCATAGTCAATCGCTTCAGCGGCACATTCCATCTGTCCCAAGATTTCGATAGATATAGGCGTTGGAAGGCTAAATGATCTCACTTCTTCCACTTGCTCCACTTCCGGTACCACTTCTGGTACCACTTCTGAAACCATTGTCGTTGTCGTTGTCGTTGTCGATGCCGTCGAAGATGTTGCCGACGTGGCCGCTGAAGATGCCGCCGAAGATGCCGCCGAAGATGCCGCCGAAGATGCCGCCGAAGATGCTGCCGACGTGGCCGCCGAAGATGCTGCCGATGTAGCCGCTGAAGATGCCGCCGACGTAGCCGCCGACGTAGCCGCTGAAGATGCCGCTGAAGATGCCGCCGACGTAGCCGCTGAAGATGCTGCCGAAGATGCTGCCGAGGATACAACTGACGGTGACACTAATGTTGGAAATAGTGTTCTTACTGGAACTAATGCTCTTGTCGGAACAACTTCCGTCGCAAAACAATCATCGGTAGAAATGATGTGACGCTTGGGTAATCTGTTTTGAGTACCAATGTCTGTTTTCTCGAATAATTTGTCGTTTTCATCGTACGCCTGTTGCTCCTTATTTTCTTCCGTTTTGATCGTAGACGTAGTGGCCGAATAAAGATCAGTCAAATTTTCTGTATTTACATCTTGTTTGTTCCTATATTCCGATAGTTTCGATATTAAATCTTCTAATTGTTCTATCATAACTGCACGGTCGATCTATAAAAAGTAAAAGCAAATGTTTACTGGGTTTATAATTCGATCGACTTGGAAATATAATGAAAACTAATGCCACTCACCTCGTCATTATTCGTTACTTTGGTATTCTTGTTAACGAAGGTCTTGTGATCCGAGATATCCATCATTTTCTGTTGTTCTTCTTTAAAAGGTTTAACCTTTTCCTTAGCGATTAGTATACTCTGCGGTACCGATAGATCTATACTCTCGATAGAATGTTTCGCGTCCTCTTGCTCATCTCGAAAAGATTTAATAGATTTAACGATATCCGGATTTTCTTCCGCAAACGTTGTCCGAATCGAAACGGACAAAAAAGCGAGGAAGAATAAGAATAAGGGTAAAATGATTTTCTGTGTCGTACACATTTTGCTTAACGATCGCAGACTCGTATGCTTTCGGAAAGAAGAGAACCGCTTCATATAGTCCAAGAGTTACCGACTCAGCTCGAGATTTGGCACGATCATCGTGCGATATCTTAACAACATCAAAGATAATCAATCATAACAATGAATAACATTACGATCTTCGATCGAAACAAGATTAACCTGTTACAAGTTATCTCACGTTGCTCTCTTATCTTTATTCGCGTTGTTTGCACGCACGTTCTTCCTTCATAATAAAAGATCAAAATTGATCAAATCTCGTGCGTTTTGGTAAGATTTCTTGATTGTTGTGAAAATTCAAAGGATAGTATCATTAACGAATTGTTATATCACACATTTTACGTGTCATTTATTATATATATTTTCATAAATATTGTCATATAAAGATGCATACGCGAATGTTTTATTTGCATGTTAAACAAAGAGAAAGAGAGAGAGAGAGAGAGAGAGAGAGAGAGAGAGAGTCGCCTCCATCTACAAGAAGTATTTATGTGATTTATATAATTATTTTAAAAACTTTCGATAAATGTGCTGAATGTTATTATTCAAAATTATATGATCTTACGATGGCGCATATTTTATAATAAAAAATGGCACTTTATAAGGTAACTATTTAAATGTTATTATTATAAATCATAGCATCGAAATAAGTGATTCAAATTCACGATAAAATCTTAAGTATCGGTGTCATATTGCAAACTGAATAATTTCGTTACAAACAGTTAATATATTTTCAAATAAATCTATAACAACTTGTCTTTTTCTCCGCATTTTATTTTGTAATCCAATATATTTGCTTATATTTGCATGAAAGAGAACAAAGAATTATGCAATTCCAAATATAGGATGATTATTTTATAATATTTTGTTGGAATTTGCTAAACTTCCTGATACGATTCATTGAATTCTCTTCTTTTTGTTTTTATCAACGTTGAAATGATTAATATTTTAATTTATAATAAAATATTTGAATGTTTGTATATAAAAATCGATAATTTTTTATTGATACGTTAAAGAGTGAATGCATAATTAAATGAATATATCGTTCGGTAGTTTGAAATATCCATTAATAAATGTGAAGATGTTATTGCACGCGAAGAGATTTATCCATGACGATAGGACAATTTACAGGAGCATATGTAAATGAAACAAATCATGTTGCTCGCAGTATAAGAACGGTATCGTAAAGTTCGTCGTCTACGTGGTTGAAAAAAAGAGAAAAGAAGGAAAAAGGCAGAATATTCTCACAGTAAGGTCATGCCCTGGGCCTAGCTTTGGATATTCTTTAAATAGAAAGACAGCCGTCTCTCTCTCTCTCTCTCTCTCTCTCTCTTTCTCTCTCTCTCCCTCTCTCTCTCCCTCTCTCTCTTGCTCTTTCTCTTTCAGAGATACATTATGCTTCCTTCGAGACAATCATCGTGTTCTGCCATCTGGTCTCGAACCAGCACGCGGATTCCCTTTTCTCGGCCGTAGCGTTTTATGATGCGTTGACAGCCGTGCTTTAGGTTAAGGAAGTCGAAGGCAGACCATAAATTTCGATATACGCAAACACGAGAGGAGGATCTTCGTGGATGAGTTTGCTCGCGTTACAAATCGGCTTGGCTCTTAAACAGTCCTTTGAAAATCACTAAAATTCATCTTTTCGTTTATATATAAATATATATCTACTAGAATATATTTAAGTACATTGAACATTATTTTATTATATATACTATTATAAATATACTATTTTCTATAATTTATTTGGATTGGGAATAAGTACAATACGCGAGTATCAAAATAGATTTGTACATATTACAAATAACATTTTTTATTCCAATACATGTATCATATATTCGAAGTAAATGCAGTCGAAAAAAGTTCCGCATAAAGGAACTTTATGAGGAGGGAAAATATGTCACGTCAATGAAAACACAAGGACGATATTTTATTTCTTTGAGCCGCATTTCGCAATCTAGCTATGATTCCCAAACCTGAATTACGTTCGACTTCTTCGTTAGTTTCAACGTTATCGACGTTGTAATTGTAAGAATCCATATCGATTTGCTCATTCTCTTGTGGTTTCTCCATTTCAATTTGTTGTTGAACTATTACGGATCCTGGTACGTAGCCTGGTAGAGGTGGACCACTCGGTCCACAGCCTCCTATCGATCTATGTCCTACATTTTGTCCGATTAATTTTCCATCGATGCCATTTTCTTCTCCATTCGATACGATTCTTTGATCTACTCCTTGAAGATTTAACGAGGGTGCATTTATGGCAATGTTTGGCTTGACAACATTCACGTCTATCGGTCTGTAACCTACGTCTCTGAAACGATTCGAGCGAATTATCACAAAAGACAAGAGAATATATTTCATTTGATTGTATTTTTTCTTACTGTTGTTCTTACCCGTAAGTTAAAAAATTCGATGCCACGCGATCGAGTTGTTCTCTCTGTTCCAAATGTTCTCGTTCCATAGCTTCAAGCTCGGCAAAGGTATCATCCTCTTCGTCGTCGTTATCTCCTATCATTATAGAACTCGCCGGAGAGAGTTTCAATTCCATGATGGGCCTATCGACGGTCACGAGTTTTTCTTCGGGTACGTCGATCAATTTCTTTTCTTTCTTCAGTTCGATCGGCAATGTTCTCTGTCCGAACGATAAGCTTCCCTCCGATACTAATTTCTTTCCTTTGTTGTAATATATCTTTGGTGCTACGAGATTTTTATAGGCTAGTGTCAACGATATAGGATCTGCTGGTAATTGATCTTTTAGCCGACGTTCAAAAGGAATTCCTGTCAAATGATAGATGAATCAATGTGCCTTCATTAAAATGACCTTTACCTTAAACTCCTCTACTTACCATAACGTATATCTTCGAACGGAGTACGAATACCTGAAACGATGTTAGAAATTCCAAAAGGATTAGGTGTATCGTACGCGATGCTAGAGCTACTGTAACTTCCAAATTCCGATTGAGGCAATCCGATAGGAGTTCCGAAGGTAGCTCCGAAAGGAATAGAAGTGTCGTGGTTCATACTAGATATACCGTAATCGCCATTTCCGGTCTCTAATCTAGGCAATCCGTTAGAAGTATCGTAAATGATGCTAGAGGTATCGTAACTTCCAATTCCGAATTGGGGCGATCCAATAGAAGTCCCAATATGAGTTTTCACGCTTAAAGGATCACCTCGAATACCCGAAATGTAATTGATGCATGCTTGATAAGGATTAGCTTGACAACATTTCATTTTAACGGGATATGCAGGAGTGACTTTGACGCGCGTTCCCGATATTATAGCCGCTAATTTGCTCGGGTTACAAGGATTATTGACAGGCGAGAAACTGTTGAAAGAACGTTCGAATTATTTTAATCGTTCGCATAAGAAAAGAAGAAAGAAAAAATCGCATTAGTTGCGTTTAATGTATCGTTTTACCTACTTGGGTACTATTTGAACGTTTGAATTTGGATACGTTGGTTCTGTCTGAACGATATCCGTCAACTCGGAAGAATGATATTTTCTGGAAAGATCTGTGGCGATTGGCGAGCTAAAACTATTGTCGCTCGGACTTATCGTATCGTCATTTATACTACTTTCCGAGAAACTCAATGCATTAATTTGCGTTTCGGAACATGCAGGTTTTCCACCTTCGCGAACGATCGCAGCTTCGTTTATTGCTTCTGGAGCCGCATACAGTATAGGCTTGGCCACTTCGGTAGCTTCGACAATGACATTGTTACAGCTGCATGGATTACTACCTGATGATTTAATACGCGTCGTCGGTGTATTAACGAATACAAACTTTATGCGACAAAATGAATATATTGAAATACCTGATCCAAGACGACCGCAAGTAGTGCATCCTTCTTGTCCCGTTTGAGCCAAGACAGTAGAGATCAACAGGAATAACGTTATACCCTTTAACCAAGTCGAGCACATTATTGTTACGTGTTTTTTTACTCCATATACTCGATTCTTTATTTTTTTCTCTCATTTATATAAGAATTCGATCCAGTTGAAAAAAAAGATGTTGCAACAATTGACCATTACTCATCATTCCACATCATCTTGTTGTTCTTTTTATTCACAACTATATACATTTCCGGTTGTCATAAATGTTATTTTGTTTATCCTTCTTAATATCTTCCGGTATATTTCTCAGTTGTTAAAGGGATCGTCGGATCGTGTATTATTTCCGTGTTTAAAGGAAGAATACGAGGCGTGACCGAACATAGAATACGAAGCGTGACATATTCGAATAAATTCAATTCCGACAAATTTATTGCGAGAACGTCCAAAAGGAAGTATCTTTTTGAAAAATTGTATCAACTGTCGCTGAAATACGATACTTAGGTTTAAAAAAAAGATTGATTATACTCGTTGAAAAACTAAAAGCGCATTATATTTTACTCTCTGCATATTATATACAATATTAATTTATAACAATAATTATTACATAACCACTTTATTCTTATGTTAAAATTCATATTTACAAGATTCGCGTGTTTTGGATTCACCAATATGGTAATATTATTCATTTGCGGTATGCAAAGTCATTTACGACGTCGGAATTAAACCCACAATTGTCTTTATTTGTTCATTTATTAAAAAAATCAGAAGCTCTTTGTCTTTGTGGCGGTAAATTGAGTAAATTG
This sequence comes from Polistes canadensis, assembly GCF_001313835.1. Taxonomy (NCBI): domain Eukaryota; kingdom Metazoa; phylum Arthropoda; class Insecta; order Hymenoptera; family Vespidae; genus Polistes; species Polistes canadensis. Next base: position 1,552,302 of record NW_014569557.1, on the reverse strand, counting down.
TCCGTTAGAACAGGACCTTCGGATCTTCGGCTAGTACCATTACTTCTTTCCGACGAATCTGTGCCACGTTTCAATGGGGTGTTTGCTCTAGGCGTAGTCGGCGTCCTAATACCTATAGACGGCGTTCTCGATAAAGAAACTCTTCGAGGCGAAGGAGTATGTGCTATGCGAAGTTTTTGGGTTGCCAATCTTCTTGCTGCAGGTGACATTGTACTTAAACGATCGATGGTCGATCTTGGAGAGGGCCTATTAAAATAAACAAAACAATAAGAACTCGAGTAATATTTGAGCCGACTTAACGTAGAAATCAGACTTTATTTCGATACTTACGTTGCCAGTGATTTTCTGGCTGCTTCCAGTGCTTTATTCTTCCTATCTCTGTGTCGTTCACCAGCTTTTTCCGCTAATTGTAAAGCTATTTGTTCTCTTTTAGGTGGTTCTGCCATCCTAAACGAAGGACCTTGACTAGTTCTCAGTAATGGAGTATCACCGCCATCTAATCTAAAAGGAGTCCCTTCGATTTCACCCCATGTCATCAAAGGACTTTCGCATTCACCTGGTCGAGGACTAGGAGTAGCTACAAAACTGTAACCATTCACAGTTGGCGTAGCATTTTTTACAACTTCCTTTCCGTCAACTCCGATCTTACCATCATTGACTTTTGATTGATGTTTCGCCAATTCGTTAATGGCTTCTTTATTCTGTTGTTCGTTGAACGGATTTACTTTAAGTCGTGTATTTTCATGCATTACCATTTGTTTTCCTTTCGCTAAATCTATCTTTTCATCTGCCGTTAATTCTACGCCGTCAGGAATATACATAATATAATTTTTATTCCTGTAATTCCAAGTATCCAATACAGGCTGCCTCTTGTTTTCTTGTCCAACGCCAAGAGAATTGTTATTAGATCTTTCTATAGCGAGCAAGTTAGATTTTTCTTCTGCTTCGTAAAGCCATGCATATTTCAACTTGCGTCTTCTCTCCGCTTCTACCATCATTTCTTCAAAACTTGCATTATCTTCGCTAGTATTAATACTTAAAAAGGCATCTAAGCCTACTTTATTCTCTATATCTTTGTCTTTAGACTCAGTTTTACAAGGCGTATCTCTGGTTGCTTTGGTAGATCTCAAATGTTCATCTTCTGACTCATCTTTACGTACCGGAGTTTCAAAAGTAGCTGGACTGGCAGGTCTTTCCGTAGCTGGTCGACCAGAACTATATTTCTCATAAAGTTCCCTCATTCTTTTCACATCATTTTGTTCCAAGGCATCCAAATACTGATTCTGAGCCTGAAGTTTTTCCAAATGTGGAAAGAAATCTCTTTGTATAATTTTGCCCATTTTTTCGATGTATGTATCTTCATCCAAAATTTTTGAACGAATCTGTTTACTTTTCTTTGCAACGCCAATTGGTTTTTTAAAAATAACCAAATCGTTGAAACTTTTAGCAGCTTCGAGAGCTCGAGATCCAGGAGTTTCCATAGTAAACCTTACGTACAAAAATGACAACGCATACAAAATGTTTCTTACAAGGCAACTTGCACATAGAAATGTATACAATGTATTTTTATGTAGTTGTACGCAATTCGTTGACCGATTGCACCACCGTTGAACTCGAAACTTTGCGTTTTTCAGGCAAATCTTTCACGAGGAAATTCATGACGTCACGTTACTTCTCATAACAGTTGTAATAATTACGTTAGTAATACGTTATGTTTTAGGATGCGTCGTTTAATCTGTAACTTAACCTAATATTTAGAATTGTCGTTAGTATATTTCTCTCTACAACGCAACTTTGTTCTTTTTCCGCTGACAGAGTAAAGTTCTTCCAGGTTACACGATATGGCGCCAGGGTCGCCTTGGTACAGCATCATCTTGTGTGCAAAGCAGTAACTATTTCCTTTTTTACCGACAAACTTTATTGAACGATCCGAATTTTGCTGCAAAATTTCAAACTAATACGTATCTTTTCTAAATTGTACATAGGTACTATAAGGAATAAAAAACCCTTCGATTATATTAATTCTACAACAAATTTTAATAGTTCTTCCACAAATGAAATCGAAGGCCATCGTTATTTGCATTTAAATGAAGTTCACGAAGTGCGCAACGACGATCACAAAAGAAATGGTAAATCTAACTTTTTGAAATTCGCATAATACTATATTTCTTTTGCTATATGAATCAAAAATTCTTATAGAAATAATAATAAAAATAATAATTAAAAACCGAGGTTATATTGAAATAAAGTCGGTGAAACGAGTATCGAAATAGAAAAGTACAAAATGGCGGGTGCATAGGATTGTAGGTTTTTGCAAATGATGCATTTATTGATAACAATGGCAGGATGGTAAAGACGCTCGAGTTACGAGCAATAGACGAGATGATGATATTTTTGTCCAGCTAGAGAGTACACAGAGAGATAGTGTTTTCTCGTATTGCCGTCTTTGAGAAAGAGAAAAAGAAGAAGGAGAAGAAGAAGAAGAACGGCAGAGGCGTCGGAGGAGAAGGAGGAGAGAAGGAGGATTCGAGCGAGGTGTTGGAGAAGTACGATGACAGACATATGAGGATTCCAGCGGCGAGATAAGATATGCGCGCCGAATACACGTCCTCCGAAATCTACCTTACGAGTATCTCACCTAATTTCTACCCACTTATACTTTTTATTATCTTTTTCGCTAAATCATTAATTCATTTTTTATTCTTAGTATTGAAATAACTAGAAATTATATTTTAGCTATCGCAGTCGGAGCCCAAAGGGTTAAGGTTAACATTCCATCTTTAATTTTAGTTTGAAGAACACCTCTACGCTTTTATCTTTATTCTTTAGTAGTATGCACGTACGAGGAACATATAAGAAAAGATAAATAAGAAGTAGGATCGCTTTGAAAATTTGATATCAAAATTATAGCAATCGTTGCACGCACGTGGCCATACCCTTTCCTCTCCATCTCTCTATAAGTCTCGCAAAGTCGTCCCCTTTATTTACATCGTAAAGTAAACTTTTTCAATCTTGGAAAGAGAGATTCACGGTCAACGTCAGTCTTCGCTCGGAGAGATCGCTTAAACGGTTTTCATTACGTTGACGGATATGTCCGCGTGCTTCTTCCTCCTCCGCAGAACCTAACTGTGTGTATATATATATGTATATTTGATAATATTTATAAAATGAAAGAAGAGTCGTTTGACGTATCGTCATAAGAGGAGAGAACCTACTTATGCTAATTATATAAATTAACATTTAATTTTGGGAACATTATATTAGGAATAAATATATNTATATATATATATATATATATATATATATATAATGTTAATCGAATATATGAAATAATTTGTAGAAATTCAAATGATTGAATTGAAGAAGGAGAAAGAGGAAGTCGAGGAAGACGAATCATAGGTCGGTCGGTCGGTCGGTCGTGTACGAGACGCAAGTTCATATCCTGCGGTACCAGCCGTACAAGAATATGGCCGCAATGACAGATTTACAGATTCCAGCCATCGCCTTGTCCTCTTCTTCGGGATTCTTAAAGCGTATATCCAACGAGAGCAAGACGCGTCGCCTCGTCTCGAATGGCCGGAGTGCACGTCAAATCGCACCTCCAATGTTTACGCTTTACGTCCGCAACTTTCTTCTCCGTCTCCCTAATACCGCCATCTCTCTTACTTCCTTGCTCACCTCTTTTATTTTTTCTTTACACGCTGCCACTTTTCCTTTCCTCCACCAAGAGGAAGCCTTCTGTCTTTGCCCTTTCTTAAAGTATGTACTTGGAAATTTGGAGAAGAAAATATTTGTCTACAAACTTATAGCATCAGGAAATAGTAATAATCATAGTTTGGCCAAAATCCTAAGAGGGAATAAAAAATGAACAAGAACAACAATTAGATTTTGTTCTCGGTCGAATAAAGTTGATCAAAGTTCTAAAGAAATGTCGGAATTAGCTCGAAAAGTATAAAAGTCTTTTTTTCGTGGCGAGCTCGGGGCAAACTCGGAGCGAGCTCGTAGCGAAACCCCTGGCGAAACCCCTGGCGAAACCCCTGGCGATGATGGATTCATGGCCCGTGGGATGCAAGACGTTTCCTTCTCTCTTCTCTTTTCCTCCTCTTTTCCGGCAAATTCAACCGAGCGATTCATTTGTCGGTCTTTGATCCGCGACCAACGAGGCACACTCGGAAAATTAGCAAGATTTATTACGTTCTTCCTTAGAATATATAGAGTTCATATTTTTTCTATTTTTCTCATCAGCTGTTCTTATGATAGAATCCGAATCCGTTCGTCTTAACGATTAATGTCGAATAAAAATATTTTTTAATTGGCAAATAACGCAGGTAGATTTTCTATGTTCTATACATTGTTATTGGTATCAGCGATTAAAACTAATCGTAAGATGAAAGAGCTCGTAAATTTGTCCAATTCCAGGACTACTACTTTGTCGAAAGGACACCAACGACCCCACGGCATCTTTGGTGTTCCGTTTATCTTGAAACGATCTCGCTCTACGAAACGTCTTTGAGGGTATCTTTTTATGTCGCTTGACCTTTCGAGGGCCAATTCCTTTAGGTTCCTCGTGTGAAAAGATGAAAGAATATAGGCGCGAGATAAGGGCGTCGACCGAGCTCGCAACCTCTTGATCGCAAAATCTTGTTTTACGACCGGCGCCGTCACGTGCAATAAGTCGAAAATGGAAAGGGTCCGAGGGACCTTTTAAGTAACACTTACCAGATACAGAAATTAGAACATTGCTTGACAATGACCCTCGTTTAAATTAAATGTTTTTCAAAAAATATTCAGTAAAACTCGGTTGTAACCGCAAAATACGTTCTTTGCCAATGAGAAAATGTATCCGTGGTCATTAAGGATACGCTAATATGTTTACACAGCGTCATTTGGTGCTCGGTCATCAATCAAGAGGCACGTCCGTCTCTCCGTAGGTGCCGCGTGCATCAGGGCCACACTGCCAGAAGATACTCCAATTCGAGAAGACCGTCTTACGAATTTCGATTTTTCTTATTAACGTATTGACCTTTATTGAAAATAATGGAAAACAATAGGTGTCCGATCAGAAGAAGTTTGGAAGGGAATGTGAGTGATAGGAATAATACAATTTGTCTCGAAACTTAGTGTATTTGTGCTTATTTTTGGAACAAATAATAGACTAGTAGCTACGAAATACGTTAAAGAAAAGTCGCATTTTTGATCGGATAACTGGTCAAAATGTCCGTTGAATTGGAAAAGCACGCAACTCCTCTCTAAACTTAAAAGTACAATGGCACGATACTCGAGGCATAATTTATTAAGGCACTTAACGGTCCCGCACTCTCATGGGTTGTCACGGAGCGTTTACATTCCCGTCTTGGCTCAAGAGAGCGTTTTAGGCTCGTTCGGCATTTGAGATACCTCGTATAAATAGACGCACTTTGCTCCTACAAAAGGCACTTTCCTTCTTGGACGACGTTACGTCGAACTTACAATCGAACTGGTTAACATTTTAACGCAAATCGTAAGATACCTATGTATTGTATATAATATAGTATATGTATATCAAATCTTTCGTAACGAACGTCGTTATAGAAAATATCTAACGTTAAATATAAATAAGATAAGATCTCTCTAGGAAAATAGATATATTTATCCACGATATAATCTTAAGACTAATGCGTAGGTTTGGTTTAGGCGCGAGTATCATCGACGACATACGGGTATAATGAATTATCGCGGTCCGTAAAGAGACGTAGTACCAGGATGCGCGTGATGCGGATGAGGATGAGGATAATGAAGGGAGGAATTTACGGGAGGATTGGATTGTCCGTGGTGATGTGGATGAGGTGGCGGCGGGGGAGGCGGGGGAGGAGGATAAGAGGACCAAGGTCCCGAAGGAGCCGTAGGGTAAAACTGATGATGATGATGATGATGATGATGTTCTTGAGTGGACAAGCTAGATATTTGCATTCCCTGTGGTATAATAGCGTTCGGATATCCGCTCGCGGAAATAACGTTAGAGTTAGCAGCGTTTACTACGGTGCCACTGGTAGAACTGGATGCCGTTCTCTTAGCGGGATTCTGCATGGCCGAGGAAACGGGTGATTGGACTGTGTCGCAATCGTCGGACTCGCAATCCCGAAATCCCTTGGCGAAAGGATTGCTGGCAATTTTCAATTGCGTTATACGATGATTTTGGTAAGCCGTGACCGCGGTGAATCTCGTCTCCGGGAAGGAGAACGTTTTGAAATTTTCCGTCCTTGGATCTGGTGCCGAGCCTGGAGGAGAGGGGGCGACCACCACGTGACATCGCGGTTGGTATCGGTGCATCGAATTCAAGATGATCTGGAGAAAAAGAATGAAAAAGAGTAAAGATGACGTGAACGTAAGACGCGAACAACGGATACGCGAGGAAGAAGCACCACGGGGGGGCGGTCACAATGTTTGACAGGCAGAAGAGAGTCGGTGACTAATTAGTGTAAAAACTAACCCCCGACCCAACGGCAATACGACACCCTCTTGGTTCTTTCCTATGCGTACGCTAATGTGCATATGCCTTGGCGAAGAGAGCGCACGTGTGACGCGTCCGCTCTCGCTCGACGAGGAAAAATAAGAGAAAACCAAGAAGAAGCTGCGCCTTGCGCCCGTGGAAAATGCGTGTGGCCCCAAACGAGCAATCGAATCTCTTCTCTTTTTCGACCAACGTCTCATACGAGCGTCCACCTTTTCTTCTTTGACAAATCTGTGCCACACAGAAATAAAAGAAAGCAAAAAAAGGAAGGGAAAAAAAAAARAAAAAAAAAAAAAACCAAGAAAAAACTCGAGCACGAATGGTATGCGATCCGGAAAGGTTCTCTTCGATGGGATACGCCAATTAAGAGACTCGTATCGTCAAACGTTCTAGCACCGTCGTCGTCTCCTCTAAGCCTTTTTCTACGGACCTGTAGCGCATTTTTCCGTACGCAATTAAAAGAACAAACTGGCCTGTTTGTCGCCTTCTTCCCTCTCTTTTCCCCTTTTCGTGTCAAAGGTCTTCTTACACGGCGAGCAATAAATTCTCGAAAGGAACGCGAGCGGAGGGCATGAGACTCTGGTCTCTTTCAAGGATTCCGTGAGCGTCGAAAAATAGAGACCTCGTACGTTTCCAAAACGCGTCTTATCGAACCTCGATCATTATTTCGAAGCAATTTTATTAGCAAAAGCAAGAACCAAACTAATACGAGTCGCGAAAAAATCAACGAACCCATTCTCCCACGTGCACTTTTTGTTGGGTTTGCAATACCGATTGCACACTGCTCGTCTACCTTTCTCCCTTTTAGTCGTCGTCGATCGATCGATCGATTTGGCACGACAAATCGTTCCGATTATTTTTGGCTATCCGATTCTAATTACGCTTGTTGTTACGCTTCTTGCATTCGATAAGAAGAAAAAGAATCGATCCTTTCAACTGTTTCGAGCATCGACCCTTTCCTCTTTCTTTTGTCAATCGCCGACTCCGAGTTCGTAAATTAGCGATCGTTAATGTAAATCGATATGCGTAAGCGAGTGATCGTTGAAAGAAAAATCGTTGAAAAAAGTTTATGATTATAATCAATTTTATCAAGAAAAACGTTTATATGTTTACCTTAACGTTGTATTCTTTGTAGCTGAGATTCGTGATAAATTGCTAACTTATGTATAAATTCTTTTTCTTTGGTATAACACACAGTCGCGTATGCATATGAAATTATAACAATTTCTGCTGCTAATTTTTTCCTAGGTTCGGCCTCTTTTCCCATGCGTTTACGTTTTTCGTTTACGTTAACTGTGTTTACGTTATTCTAGGCTTACGATGCTCCATGCCATCGTGGCGACAGGAGAAAAAGATCGATTTAAACTCGAATATCAAAATCCATCGCAGCTTCGAGATCCAGTAAATTCGAAAATATGTTTTTCAAATGAAGTAGAAATGCGAAGAACGTCGCTTTGCGGATGCTCGATCGATGTTAATAGATTGTAATTTGATTCTAGCAGAAAACCGATAAAAAAAACTTTGAAAGTTGAAAAAAGATAGTAAATTTTCAAAGTAATATTTCGTTCTCGCGAAAAGAATCATGGCTTTAGGGTGAGTTAGAATTTGTGGTAAACGACAGCCTCGTATCTCAGCTCAATTAAAGCGAACTCGTCCGAAACGACAAACACGTGGAAGAAGAAGAGAAGGAACGTCGTTGATGCCGTCGTTGATGCCGTCGTTGATGCCGTCGGCGTCGGCTCCGACGACATCGAAAACACGATGCATTTTTCATTCTATTTTATTACGTGGGTACTTTAAACGAGAGAGAAAAAGAGTTTTAACGAGAACCGAAAAAGAAAAGACACTCAACCGAGGAGTTTGATTTAAGAATCTCTAAGATGATAAGTTTGACGGACTTACGTGGCCGTTGTCATCGAGTTGATTATTGGTGAGTTTGAGTTTGTCGAAAGAGACCGGTTGCTTCATCCAGTGAGCTCCGCTGGCAGGACTATCAGGATGCATGTGAATCCTTGGCGGGGAAACTGGATCGGCTCGACCAGCTACGACCCAAGCACTGCTGTGAAAAGCGTATCTGTATCTCTTGTCGTCGCACGGGACGAAATCCATGACCAAAAGATACTCCGTGTTTGGGTCCAAACCAAAGAGTCGACACTGAAAAGGTGGTGGTCACTTTCATCCATCATTTCCTCCACTCTTCTATTTATTTCTTTTATATTCGTGCCCGCGTTTCTTCCACGAATGGTTGCAAATGTTCAGTGGTTTAAGCTCTCACCTGAAAAGTAGGAAACATTCTCCTTCCAGCTTTGGTCACGATCATTTCCGTTCCCAATTGATGGAATTCTTCCCAAAGTGGTTTAGCTTCGAGCGCTGCCCCAGCTCCGGCGAGTGCCGGATGAAGCGGCGGACTCTTCGAGCCGATTTCTTCGCTTCCCTCGTCGCTTCTACGTCGATGGTGATGATTATTATGATGATGGTGGTGATCGCCGTGATGTCGATTATTATTGTTCCTGTCGTTCCGAAGATCCGCCGAAGAGGAAGAGGTACCTACCGCTGTTACTGCCAGCGGATTCGAAGCGTGCCCCGACGCCAAAGAGGACTTGCTCGAATTTGGACTTCGGGATCGTTTTACTCTGCCTGCGCTTTGTAGACACGCTAACAGAATTGATTATTATACGCTTGGAAAAGGACTTAGGATAGGAAATGTAGGATTGGACTCACCTTCCATTTGTTGCATCGGTGACGGTACCATCGACAGTTGTTGATGCGGTGGCTGTTGCTGCGTCGGCCATTGTTGATAGCAACAATCGGCACCACCGATATCGTGTCGTTCTTCTTGCTGCTCTTGCATATTTAACTTATACCCGAAGAACACATCGAACGAACCACGATATCTATAAAAACTTTACCAAATATATCTTTCTTATCACTTTTCCTTCATTTTTTCAATATTTCCAATCGATCGACGACGATGACACTTTAAAACAACACTTTGACTCGACATATTACTTTCCCGATCAATGATAACTTTTTACAATTTGTATTATTACTTACGAGAACGCGCAAATTTCAAAGAAGAAGAAAAATACCGAGCATTATACAAGGGTATTCTTCGTTCTCCGTTCCAAGTCACAGAATTTGACCGAATTTCGAATTGGAGTCGTTGACAGCTAGGCGTATCACAAGAAGAGGGCTACCAAGGCAGAAATAATGATCTCAAAACTTGCCGACCGACCGATCGTCAACGGGACTTGTCCTCGCCCTCGAGAGAGTTTGCTGACAAGAAAGGATTTCTGGAACGGGAGAGAGAGAGAGAGAGAGAGAGAAAATCTCGGACGATGAAATCGGATGATGATTCAGAAAGGACTCTCTGTTGGCAACTACCCCCGCTAGTAGTCTTATCATCGGAACATCATTCTCTTTCCTCTCCTTCTCTCTCACTCTCTCTCTCTCTCTCTCTCTCTCTCTCTCTCTCTCTCCCTCCCTCTTTCGAATCGTTGAAGAGCTGAAAAAGCTACGGGCGGAGGTGCCACGCGAAGGGAGGGGTTTCTCGAAGAACCTCCTACATGGACACCCACGCGTACTAGAAAGCAAAGTTCCTTCTGACGCCTCGCAACTTGGCATCGTTCTTTTGGCCCTCTCGCCGAAAGGCGAAGTCCCGCCTCTTTTTTCTCTCTCTCTCTTTTCTTTAAGGGTAGCACCGATTTCTCAGCCAAACGAAATTCAACGCTCAACCACGATACGCGAGGCTTCCAAACAACTCTGCATATATATATATATATATATATATGTATATATATATACCTACCTTTACGACCACTACGTTATTTCAATGACCATACACACTCATACGTCATTGTCTAGATTCCAAGTATAGTATTTGCTTATGTCAGAAGTAATAGATACTTGTTTACTTTATCACCTCTAATCTTTTATCGATTAATTACTTAGAATCTCACGTTGCAGAGCTGTAAACAGGTTGTCAAAAATGATCACCGTGAATGTTATCATTTACTAATTTCTGATGTGTGTGGAAATAATACGCAATGGTAAGAAATACACGATCTAGCTAAAATTGTAGTTTACGAATTTATTGTTTAATATTCGCTATCATTATTGTAATTGCATTGTAATAGCATAGTACCAATACTGTTATTTTATATGTATGTATGTATGTATATGTGTGTATGCCATCAAATCAAATGACAATGATTTATGTACGACGAATAAAAAGTAGAAGAATTACAGTTTTTAGCAAAGTTGTATATATTAGAGGACGTTGTTCGTTAAACAAAGCGATACTTTATACTGAGTTTTTCGCTCTGATTTATTTATAAAAAAGGAAACTTTGAATATACAGATATCAGAGAGGCAAAATAATCGATTCCGGTTATAGTTTGTTTAAATTGAAAAAAAAAATCGTTGCATTTTATATATGATAGATTAAATATGCATAATAGTACGCAGGAGAGGAAATGAAAATCGAAGGAATACACGATTGTGATAACGATAAAAACAGTTTCATCCTGCCACGATAATAAGTAGGACCATGCACAAATTCATGTCAAAAAAAAATTAATATATATCCGTAATACAAAATATTTCTCTTTTTCCATATTTTCACCTAAACGATCAAAACTACTTGCGTAAAATATATTTTATTTAAAACATAATGTAACATAATATTACTTCCTTCTCGTATTTATGTTTAAAATGATATTGGGCTAGGGTCCGGAGAAGCTTTGCAGCGTTGTTATAAATCTATTACGTTATTTTTATATTGAACTATATATATTATTTAAGGGGGTTCTACAAAAAAGTGAAACTTTATTTTATTTTATACATCTCGCATGTATTTGTATATATAAAGACGTTTATTACGTAAATCCATTCATCTACCAATCTGTTTTACGAAGTTTGTGCGAGTGTTAGTCGTTTTTTTTCTTTTTTATCAGAGAAACGTTGAGCTTCGATTATGATAATATTACTTTGTACAAGGTTCGTACGGACGTATTACAGTCGATAGTTAACGATCATAGGCAGTCGCTAATAATACAATATCGCGCTTACACATCGTATATTATATCGTTACAATAAAGTTTCCGGATATTTTGTTGGTCGTATCGCGTTATTAGGGAACAAATTTAAGCGGAACAAAATAATATATAATTTCATTTCTGTTTGACAGAACTATATAAAAGCTGCAAGAGTGATAAATATTATAGTTCAGAGATCGTTTTATCGAACGAGTGATAGCTATTATTATTCTAAGATCTACGTTATTTTAATCCGTTTTTTCCTTTTAATTCCAATGTTTACGCTTTTGGTGTTTTCCCCTTTCTTTCTTTTCTTTCTTTTTTCATCTCCCTTCTCGATGACTCGTACTTTTCTTATATAATATATATATATATATTTTTTTTATTTTCTTATTACTCCATAATTAAATCGACCGCGTATACGTATAAACAAAAATCAATTTCCAACCGATAAATTCTACCTTGCCGTAACTGAATTACTCTCATTTTGGAAATCTCGCGAATAACGAACAACGCCTCTCCGGATTATATCTGCCATCTTTTTAAGTAGTCATTGCTTTTTTTTCTTTTCTTTTAAATGAACTTCGTATGCTCTGCAATGAATTAATAGCAACTCTTATTTATAAGAATTCGTAATGTCAAAAAAACGGATGTGGGGAACAATACATAAGGTCCTAAGTCTTTTGCGTCCAAAAATCATTCTAATAATTTCACTTCTTTTTATTTTTGTTATTTGCACCTCGGGGAGGTGTTACTGGTCTTCCTGCATTTAGACCACCGTAAGTAAATTTCCTTTTATCCGCTGGTTTTAAAATTTGGAAACTACACATTAGAGTCTCGTCTACTGACATCATGGCACCAGCATTATCAAATTCCCCGCAGTAATTTGGAGCAGAAAATAAAGTTACCAACTGTCGTTTAGCAAAAAATTCATAGCCATCTTCTACTACCTGAAATGTTAATGAAAAAGTTTATAACGACGGATTCATCGATGACAACTTAGAAAGTTTAACAAAAATAAAGGGAAAGGGACACTTACTTGATGCGCACGGCATATCAGATCAAAATCATGTTTATGTAAAAATTTCGCAACGATTTCTGCGCCAAACGTGAAAGAGACGCCACGATCGTTTTCACCCCAACCCATGGTATCCTTATCCGGATCGGACCATAGTAAATCGCAAAGAAGTCCTTGATCTGGCACATCTGTAGGTCGCATGATACGTCTAATCTGTTCCATGCTTTGAAGATCTGGACTCAATCCTCCATGACAACAAAATATTTTCTCATCCACAATAGCCGCAACAGGTAAACAATTAAAACAATCTGTAAAGGTTTTCCATAACTTGATGTTATATCGGCGTTTACCTGAAATATTATTTAATCCATTAATAAACTTTAAAACGTGATACTAGTTGAATAATCTTTTCTTACTTTCGCATATATCCATTATAAGTAATGAAAAGATAGGATTGATTTGTAACTTTATAAAATACTTACACTCGTCATAAAATCCATATATCCTGTTGATAGAAGCGCATTCATGGTTACCTCTGAGTAAGAAAAAATTTTCAGGGTACTTGATCTTATAGGCAAGAAGAAGACAAATGGTTTCTAAAGATTGTTTTCCTCTGTCGACGTAATCTCCTAAGAAGAGATAATTGCTTTCGGGTGGAAATCCACCATATTCGAACAATCGCAATAAGTCATAATATTGACCATGAATGTCACCTTAAAAAGCAAGTCCTTAGTCAAGTTTTAACGAAATATATTAATATACAGTGTTTTTAAGCAATGCATACATTTTATAGAAACATACCACATATTTTAAGCGGTGCTTCGAGCTCTAGCAAAATAGGCTGCGACAAAAATATTTCACGAGATTTAAGACAAAGGCCTCGAATTTCTCCTTCTGACAATTGTACATTCTTTCCTGGTCTAGCACCTCGTACTAATAAAATAAAACATTATGATACATATACAATATATATATATATATATATATACAATATTATCTTATTTTTCAAACGTATAAATGATAAGAGTTGAAAGGAAAAATGAGAGATTAAATAAGGTCAAGATTGTAGAAGAAGAAGAAGAAGATTGTAGAATAGTGTTAGCAAATCTTCTTTACTTGATGACTTAAATTGAATGTATTACATATAGAGATTTCTCAGAAGTCCTAGACACGCAACAGACACGCACGCGCGTATACGTAAACCGAACGCAAGCACGCACCCTTGATCGAATATTTGTATGAATCAGCATGAGTTCTTAATATAGCTAATAGATAGAATCTATAATAAACAACATTGATGGCGACATCGACGATATTCGTTGAAATAATATTAGGAGTGTTGCAAATAAGAAATAATATATTTGAGTAAAATAGAAGAGTAGAAGGAAGGAATCGGGCCTCGCCCAAACGCTTCGATGATTCGAAGGCGGTTGTCAACCTCATTTTTATGTAAACAAACCATCGATAATATTGTAACTAACTCTCTCTTTCCTTTCTCTCTCTCACTCTCTCTCTCTCTCTCTCTCTCTCTCTCTCTCTCACTCTCTCTCCCTCGCTCGCGCGCGTACTCACCAAGATTCTTTAATGCGATCTGTCGTGTTTAGATTACATTGCATAATCGGTATATCGAGAGGTTCGATAAAAAAATATATACATATGCGTTAGATGAAAATAAGAAAAGTAATATAAAGGGAAATGAAAGATGATCGGCAGTTAAGGAAAGTAAAAGGTCGAGAAAGAATGACGACGCGGCTTACTAACTCCGTACGATAGCCTCCCTCCCAACCCCCTTCCCACTCCTCTTAAGAAGAATGATCGGACAGAGCTTTACCTTCTAACAATCGACCTATGATGCTATCAATGTTTAACTTGTCGGTCTCAGCCATCGGACCGGAGTTTCGTGCGCGTACCGGGCTTCACACGGAGCACCTTGATACGAGGATGAGCCTTGATTTTTCTGGATCTTAATCCGTCTTACACAAAGCACTTTATCGTCTTCGCGGTTTTCGACAAGGTACCCGCAATGGCCGCCCGGGGAACCGCGCACTCCACTCCCTTCGACTCGTTCTCTCTCTCTCTCTCTCTCTCTCTCTCTCTCTCTCTTTTCTTCTTCTTTTCCTCCTTCCCTACCCTTCTTCCTGACATTATCCCCACCAATTAATTGCTACCAGCCAACAGTTGTACCGCCACGACTGAGCTTAACCTTGTTTTCCAATGCGCGCGTCGAATTACCGCTCACTTTATTGGACGACGTTGAACGTGATTCCACGACGAATCATACGTTTAGTTTTGGACCTTTTTTCATTTTCAATTTTCTATTTTCATTCCTTTATTTGCAATTTTTATTAATTGCAAAAAAATATGTATTTTCAACATTATTTATTGTTAACAGTTATAGAATTGTTCTCTTGCGAACAGAATGACAAATACGAATAGACTTTTTTCTTGATACTTAACGCCAATTGGTCCATTTTAAACGATTTATTGATAACCGATTTCATCCAATGGCAAACAGTTTTTGTAATATTGCTTCAACGTTATTCGATCAAACGGAAATTTTAGAATAAAATCGCTGTACTTTAAAACAGTTGACGACAAGATGAAAAACTTCTGCGCATACGAAGCTATTTCTCTTGAATAAAGGTAAAATAGTGAGTCGAAAACTTAGAAAATTGCGGCCAACTTTATATTAATAAACAGATTTGCAGTTATTTCTTTGTATCAAAATTTATTTTTGCTTAGCAATTTTTTGCGTTGAAAATACCGGTGTCAAGTGGTATATCAATTATTCTGGTCGATTCCATTCTACATTAGAAAAATATGCCAGAAAACGTGGTAATTATTTCATATTTATTCTAGATTTCATTTTAGATTTTATTCTACATTTTATTTGAAATAATCAAAATTTGTTCTTCCAAATTTTCTCAATATTTCAAATTTAGACTAAGTAAGTTTCTTTTATTTCTAATAATAATAATAATTATAATTATTATTATTAGAATATATCATATTATAGATAAATATTAGAATTTGATTTCTTAGCTAAAGAAAAATGTCTATATAAACAAATAATGAAAGCTCATACTAGAATCAAATCTAATTAGTCAAATCTAATTATATAAAGAAATAGATATTTCAATAGTTAATAAATAATGCATCATTCGTAATATAGTTGAACGGAGATCATGTGGACGTAAAGGGTACGAGTTGTGAGGTGCAGGAGAATGAAGATGTTAATACAGAAAATGATGTGCACTTTGAACCAATCATATCTTTACCTCTAATAGAGGTTTCCAATAACGAAGAAAATGAAGTAGAGATGATTAAATTGTAAGTCTCGAGTTAGGGACAGAAAAAATCTATATAATATACTCAAAATATATTTGCAAAGAAATAGATGTACTTTAATACTTGTGATTACAGAAGAGCTAAACTATATCGTTATGAGTCTGCGAGTAGTCCACCTGAATGGAAAGAACGTGGTACCGGAGAAGTTAAACTATTAAGACATAAGACGAAGAATACAGTTAGAGTGGTAATGCGCAGAGACAAAACATTGAAAATATGTGCTAATCATTTTGTCACTCCTTGGATGGAATTGAAACCAAATTGTGGTAGCGACAGAGCTTGGGTTTGGAGCGTTCTTGCTGACTTTGCAGATGAAAAACTTAAACCAGAATTACTTGCAATACGTTTTGCAAATGCTGAAAGTAAGAATTTGTTTTCATTTATTCCACCTTCTTCTATATTAATATTTTGTTACTTCTTTATTGCGTATGCACATTAAGGTAACATAATGTACAATTAATTAGATCTACGTAATAGCATTCATAAGATCATCATTTATTTGTATCGTATTTAATGGATGTATTGTTCTTGTTTTTTTTTCTCATCTAAGATGCATCATTGTGGAAAGATGCCTTTGAAAAAGCAAAAACTATAGTGAGATCTGAATGTAAAATTTACGCTGGCAAAAGCAATCCTGAAATTAAGCACGTCGATAGTGATAGTGAATCCTGCAGTGATGTAAGCTACAGTGGGAGTACTGACAACGAAGAACAAACAAAAGTTCGCAAAGAGGTTTCTAAAGAATCTGTGGAAAACATCAAAGTCGTAGAAAATACAGAGGATGTAACTAAAGGACTTGAAAATTTAGAAGTACATGATCATTCAAAAAATTAATAAGAATATGAAAATCTAATGAACTTTCAATAGTGCAGGGGTAAAGTGAAGTTAATATCCATATGGCACATTCCAAGCAATATGCAATATTTATGCATGCATGTACATGCATATATATGTACATGTATGCATTCAATAATACACTACCAATGCTTATAAGAGAGATTCAGGAACGATTTTATAGACAAATTTTTAGATTCGAAACAAACTAAAATATATCTTCGCTTTATTAATAAGGTGTTGTTTATATAAGAATGTTATACGCTGCGAGTTTTTTAATCAAGAGTAGATGAAGGGAGGGAGGGACGATAACATTTATACATGAAAATGTTTATCAATAGAAAATTTATAACCCGAATACATGTAAAAACAACATAAATTTACAAACTTGATATTTATATATACAAGGAGTGAAATTTCAATTTGTGACAGTACTTTGTTCAAAGATATTTTATACATTACTATTTTAATTATAAAATAAAATTCAAGTTAACAAGTATATGAAAATAAAGAGGGAGGATTACAAATATATATTGTATAAGAGAATAATGGAGTAAATTATTCATTACTTTGGAAATTTGTTTTCATTTAATACTAGACTTAGTTTCCTTAAAATGTATACCTCTGTGGTATAGATTAAAACAATTATTATACGTTGTATAAGAGAACAAGAAAAAGAAGACAATTTTCAATATTTTCGAATATTCTTTAATATATTAGAAATTCATATTGTGTAAAAAATTATTCACAACTCGTCCCTATGCGTAAATGATTGTAAAATGTTTCTTCTTTCTTCCATTGTACGTTTCTTCTCGTTTGACAATTTTCCTTTTAGAAGACCTTCTAGTCGCGTTTGTTCCGTTTGAACGAATATGTCTCCTCTCTCCAATATTCTTTCCATCATTTTAACATACACCTTTGCAGCTGCGCGTTGCGTTTCTGGTAATGTATCTTCGAAAACCTTAGCTTTGTATAAAATTTCCTGAGAAGAAAGGATCATACATTTATTTATTAAGAGATAGTTTAACAATTTGAAGATCGTTTCTTTCAATTAGCCCATCTTACCTGTCTATCATTTTCTGGGCTAGTTTTGAATTCTTCTGCGAGCCTATCCAATTGCTCTACGCAACCTGGTAATCCAAGATAAACACCTGACTTTGATTTAATGAATCGTTTGATATTGTCCGCAGTAAAATCGACATCCTTTTCTGCGATAAACCTAAGAGGTTCTGTTCTTCCTTGTAAAAACAATAGAACAACTGGAAAATCTTCTTTTTTAATGTTATAACGCTTAGCCAAATCTGCGTTATCTTTGTTGCCGAAATCTTTAACGCCAACTTCGGCAACTAAAAGATCTTGAGAATCTTTAGTAGTTGCCGCTATCTTTCCAAATTGTTCATGTTTTTCTCCGTATGGGAATGCAACGTCAAATTTAACAACGACTGCCTTAAACTTGGCTATCACCTGTAATAATAATAAAACATAGACAATTAAATATGAAAGTTCAATTATTGTATAAGCGTACTTGTTATTTTTTCATTGATAAAATAGTAATTATTTAATAATGAGAAAAAGGATTAAATGCATGTATACATTGTACAGGTAACGATGGTAACGGGTCATAAAAAACAACGATAATACAAAAGAAACGAGAATAGAAATGGTTAAAAAGATATTATCGAAAAGAATAAAGGAAATGAAATGTGTATACCTTGTCAAAGGAATATGAATCCAAAGGGACGCAACCTTTGCAATCCTCGGCGATAGAAACGCTCGATCCGATGATCGTGCCGATGAATAAAATCAACGGTATTAACATCTTACTCTCGAAGAACGACCGATTCGATTGGGTCAAAAGAATGAAAGAAAGAGAAAAAAAAGTCACATTAAATAAAAATAGAAAAATTTGAGGAAAGAAAAGCGGATTAGTAATTTTTCTTTCCTAATATATTGAACTTTTGCTGGAAGTGTCGTTGAATCGTCACCGAGGTGTCTCCCTCCTTGATATTGACTCTTTCGTGCGCTTATCGTAACGATACAATCGAAGAATCGAAGGAAGACAAGACTTTATGAAGGAGACAGGAAAGATCAGATCGAGAAGATGAATTAATTGGAATTAATTGTCATCGATATTACTCGAAAAAGTAATATGAGAGAGAAATAGTTGTAGGAATTTTCAAGCTGTAAGGAGGAAGGGAGAAGATGCTTTAGTAACGTCGAATCAGAATCGACCACGAATGTGTGTGCCACGCTATGGCATAAAGTAGGATAAAGACGCGCTCATTTTCTGCTGACCATGTTACAGCGCAAGTGCATTAGCGGGTGGGTACGAATCGTATCAAACTATTATATATTTTGATCTATATATTTTCGTTTATTCTTTGATGATCAATTTTGTATAATATGCAAAATAAAATGATTACAATTATTTATTCTTTTTTTGCGAGGCATTGTAATTTTGACAAACGGTTTCTTCTTCGAGGAAATAGTCTCTCAATTGTTGTAATTTATGGTAATTTTCTTCTATATATATATATGGGGGAAAACGTATTAAAAATAATATTCTTTAATAGTTATGAAAATATTGAAGCGCGAACGTTATTCGATTTACCACTTAGTACTTCAACGTAGTCCAATTCTCCACCAAAATCTTTAGGAAGGCACTTGGGAGGTATATGTTGGTAAACTTCCGATACTTCGCCGGTGTATGCGTGTATCTATGTAACAAGGAGTTTATTTGATAAAATATATATAGAAAAAGAAAAAAGAACAAGAGCCCGCTTGTTTGTTAATTTTACCAGTTGAAAAAATTCTGATTTCATGAAGGGCCTTATGATCGCGAGGACTTTATCGAGGATCCAGGTCGCATTTAGGATATAAATACCCTTCAATCTAAATGGTATTCCGTCTTGGATATATTGGAAGAATTTTCGAATACTACTGATGGAAATTGTAGACAAGTGTCCGAAAGATACACCAGTCATATCGAAAAGAAAAATATAACCGGGTTCGCAGCCTTCGGTATAAAGAGTCGCATCCACGGTCATCATGAGTAATTTTAAAGCATCGCCCAATTTATATTTATTCGGATTAGTATCTTTTAATTGCTTAAAAATGATACGATATCCATTGGGTTCCGGTACAGGTAGCGCTGTAATGTTTCTATAACGTGAAATTTCAACACTACAACAATATATTTATAATATGTAATATAATATTGCGTCAAAATAATAGATAAGTAAGTAATTACAGCTTTTTTAGGGAACATTGGAAGCTCTCTGATTTGGGATCGCGGTTGCTAAAGACCTCTGGAAAAGTTGTTCTTATTTTGTAGTAAGCTTCCATGCATCGCAATGTCGCGTCGGTTTGGAAATAGCAACTGTGTGCAAAGATTGCCAACTGCTCTATTGGAATATCAGAAAGGTTGCGTTGCCGAATCCATTCTTCCAACTTTAGTAATAGTTCCTCCGTAAGTTCGGGGTACTTTTCTCTCAAATCTTCGATCGTATGTCCGAGTTTCATATTAGAACGCAATAATAGAAATCTTTCATAAGAAAGTTTATAAATATGTGTGCTGTAATAAACAATAAGTTAAGAAATATTGCAAACAAATTCTTATAAAAGTACAAATTATGAGAGATCAAGCAAAGGATTTGCGAATAAAAGAAAATATTCCATAAATCTATGAAATGTGTTTGAATATTTGTCCTGGTTATCGACTTACGTATATATCTATGTATTGTATTTCAGATCTTACGAATACCCGTATATCGACACAAGTCAAGGATGCGTTATTTTATTAGCTCGTTACGTCCCGTTTATCTCCGCTCGTTGCTTCTTTTTTTTCCGAATTTGTCCTAAAAACATTATAGAATATAATCGCAAATTCGATCGTTGGAAAAAACATACCTTATTTTACGCTTCGTTTTCGAGAAATTGTCATACTTTGCGAGGTTCTCAGTTCTACTTTGGCCGAATTATTTCGAACTAAAGCAATTGTAAATTGAATACGTGTTAATTATATATAGGCTTATCAACAATCGAACAATTCGAGAACGCTCGAGATAAATTGAATCTCCGAAAGCAATGTTCATCACGAGATCCGATGGATAAAAATCGCATATGGCTCGTCGGTGAAAATTGTTCGCGTGTATGTATCTTTTCTTTCTTCCACCCCTTTCTTTTTTCTCTATTTCTTTCGACATATAGATATATCGTTAGAAAGGATATACGACAGTTTTCAAAGAAATAGAAACGTTTTCCCAACAAAATCTCGGAAATAATAAATGAGAACAGAAAAATGATGGAATCGCTATTAATAATATAATGTAACGATAAGATTAGTATTTATCTAATTGTAAGATATGGGAATATATCGAAACGCGAGTGAAATCGATTTTGATTCGAATCGGTGAATGGGAAAGATACGTACTGCGATGACGAAATCAACGGAACAAATATATGTATATAGGAAGGTAGTACGTACATTGACGAGGCTCGATTCATTCTCGATCATCGGTTGAAAGATCAAAAAGCATCGTGATTCGTATTGTCATATGCATGAAAACAATGATGACGAAAGAGAAAAGAAAAGAAATAAAGAAGAAGGAAGGGAGAAAAGCAAAGTTGCAACGGGAATCGAGAGTAGGGACAAGGCTAACGGGTGGGTCGGCCGGTTCACCACTAGAGGGAACAGGATTTGTCGTAGGCGTCGTACGTTCATTGATAAGCGTATAACAGGTATACTTGGGTGTGTGTAAGAACGCCGTGACGTCGTCGTCGGATCGTCGAAACGCCTGCGCCCAAGGCAGTGCCGTAATTAGAACACCCCTATTTTCCCTAGCCCATAAATAATCGTCTAGCGGTTCTCGAAAAGCACGTTCCATGGCTGGACGCTAAATAAAAGAGAACTACCACCATCACCACCGGTCGAGAGTCAAGATCGAGTACGCAATCGAATCGACGGAGATTCGTTCGGTTGGGCATACGAAAAATAACATAATACGTTCCTGACTTCGTCCACAACGATTATTCCGAATTACTACGAGATGAAGGAGATAGCAAATGATGGGCCATCGAGGAAGTAGGAGGAGGAATTCGTCGACTAATGAAATTTGATCTAGCTCTTAATTATTATCGGCGATAGACTAAAACGTAAGGGGAGAAAAAAAGAAAAAGAAGAAAAAAGAATGATATTTCGGAAAAAGGGAAGAGGAAGAATAGGTTGTAAAAAGGGGTGGTAGAGAAATAGAGAGGGGAGAACAAACCAATGGTATCGCTAGGTGTAGGTGTGTGGGTGCGCGCGCTTATTGGCGAGAGAGAGAGAGAGAAATGAAGGAAGGACGAGGGTAGTAGCGAAAGCAATGGCGAGGCCGAGGAGATATCGGTAGATCGTCATCGTCGTCGTCGTCGTCGTCGTCGTCGTCGTCGTCGTCAAACGTATTGATTGGTCTTTTGTGAAAGCTACACCCTCGCGTAGATGCGTACGAAAGCACTCTCTTCGGATGTGGCACGTTTCAAAAACTAGGACGGCTGCCAAATTAGGAGGAGTTTAAAGAATCTAAAAGATGGCTTCGACGATGATTCAAAGCGGAAGTTAAATAGATAAGGGTGGGAAAAGAGGATGAGGGATCGAAACGGAGTTCGAAGAACGCAGCGACACTCGGTATCGGCATCGATCGTCGAGTGACCCATATCCATGCTCGTTGCCACCCCTCTTGCCCTTCGCCACGAGCTACCCCTTGGCCATCCCTTTTGGGGAGCGGCAGCGACGTGGAGAACGACCGATCCCCCACCTTTTCCCTCTCGCGATCCGTCGGCAAGGGAATACTTCCTCCTTCGTCGTTTTCCAGCGGTCCCATCCGCTCACCCTCTCCCGCCGCTTGCTTTCCACGCTCGAGCAGAGATCTTGAGGGTGTACGGACGATGAGATAGGCAAGCGAAAAAGCTCAAGAGTTCCGAGGAGTTTGTTCGTTGGCAGCAGTAGCAGTAGCAATAGCAGCAGCACCAGCACCACCACCACCACCACTACCACCACCAGCAGCAGCAGCAGCACCACCACCACCACCACCACCACCACCACCACCACCACCACCACCACCACCACCACCACCACCACGACCAGCACCAGCAGCAACACCAGCAGCGGCAGTCCTGGCCTGCCACAATCCTTTCGATTCGGTCATCGTAAGTGTCTCTTTGCGTGTTGTGTGTGTGTGTGAGAGTGTGTGCGTGTGTGTGTGTGTGCGTGTCTTGTGTCGTGCGTATCGCGTGTTTCCATCGTCGCCGTCGTGAAAGATGGTAAGGGTGACAAACGTATTAAGGATCGAACAAAAGTGTTTTTTTAATGAAATTGCTCGATGGATCGCACGTGAATTTGATTAGGAAAGCGTTTGTTCGGGTCTCTCCGCTATGAGTGGACAGTTTCGACGACGGCGACGAACTCGAGTCGCGAGCCCGAGACGAGGATAAATCAAAGTCAATATGGCGGAGTAATTGGGAGAGGGTTACGTTTACTATATCGTTACTTTCGTTCTCACCTTCTCCCTTCGATCCTTTTTGTATCGATTTTGTATCGAGCAATTGGAGGAGCTTTTAGGATTGGACACCCTACGTTGAACCAGCTCCATCCTCGCGCGCACCGCCTGCATTACGCGTACACTCTCCACGTATCTCTTTGGTAGGGAGATCAATAAGCAGCGCCGTACCACTCATTTGCCGTGTCCCCGATCTAAAATCTACTACGATAAAGGATCTCTTTCCCATTTATCGAAACTTAGTTGCGTTCCTATTATCTTCGAGATCACTATTTCCTACTAATTTGTCTTCCTTCTGTCTCTTTTTCTTATAGTCAGATTTTTGTTCGAGGCAAGATTTGACTTTTGCGCTGATCCGTTCATCTAGCATCCCATCCATCTCCCACCAGCCCACCTCCTCCCTTCTTCTCTTTCGTTCTCTCCATCTTTTAGTCTTAAATCACGCTCCTTCCATCTCTCTTAGCTTTCCCTTTTATCGCTTGTGATATTTTATTATTATTATTATTATTCTTCTTCGTCATATTTCCTTCGCATTTTTCGCACATAATACCTTCGGTGTTTTTTCTTCTTTTCGGCTAGTTTTTTTTTCCTTTCTACGAATTCTACGAGAGAACGAAATTTGGACGAATGGAAAAGGTCTCGTTGGTTATTCCTCTTCTTTTATATAATCTCTTATTGCATGCCACCGGATATCATTCGAATCGCAATATCGATTTATCGCAAGAATCGTCGTTTTGTGAGAAATGGTGCGTGCGTACTAACGTGGGTTCTTTCGAAAATTTCTTGGACGACCTATCGTGGTAAAGGATTATTATTATGTCGAAAAGAATTATCACCGTTCGTTTCGTCCTCGATTACTTTTAATCACTTCCTATCGACGTCGTTGATAAACGAGACAAACCGATAAAATGAAAGCGTAGTCGAGCTTGTCTCGCCGTAAGGAAACGATTTAGGATGCGGGTATTGCATTAACAAGTAAAAGAAAGTAATAATAAAAGGAGGATTCTACCAATTAAATACGTCGATGTTTCGATTCGATTGACTTTTGTTCATTTTCTTGACTTCTTTAAAGACTAAATCTCCAAAGATTCAACGTTAGACTGTAAGAACCGTCAAATGTCGTAGTTAACGAGATAGGATAATCAGTAATCAATAAGAATCGTATGACGCACCGAGTAAGAATAAAATCGATAATTCGAAAGGTGATTTAAACGCCGTTGATGTGGACGAAGCGAGCGAGCGAACGAACCAACGAACGAACGAGCGAACGAACGAACGAACGAACGCGTGTATTTTTGATCTATTTAAATTTCTTCCTTTGAAATGTACTTATTTGTTCTCAGGTAATCTCTCGATTCTAACGATAAGACGTTGTTCTCTTTCGTTTTACGAAATATTAATTGTACTCGAATGAAAATGCATATTAAAATCGCGATACGAACGATTGACACATTATATTTATTTGGATAGGGTTTGTGCAAAGGTTGATGAACAAAACAATTATTAGGTTATCCGGCAACAGGGAGGAAGAGATACTACGTCGACAATAATTAAATGTAGATAAGCCTTAACGCGTAAGGTGCATTCAAAGAAAAATCATCGGATGGAAGAATAACGAGTAGAGATGCATGTAAGTATTGGTAGTCTCGTTTTATCTGCGTTTAGTAGACCGATGTGCGAGAGACCAAACGCAATCAATCAATCATCTTTTCTCGATGCTTGTTTTAGCTTCAAATACTTATTCTTTTCTTTCTTGTTTTGCTGCTGCTTCATACGTAATTGCAAAAAAATACTAAAGGAATAATACGTAATACGGGAAGAAGCGTTTGATACCGATTCTATTCGTGTCTAAACGCTATTAGATGCAAAAGGGTTAGTAATCGTAATCAATCGTAACTTCCTCTAATAACCTGTTGCCAACGATCGAAGACAATTTTTCGAATATCGGAATTCTTGGAATATGCGTTAACGCGTCACTCGAATACGCCGAAAACGGCTCTTATGCAGCAGCAGCAGCAATTGTGCGCGACTTGATTCCGATGGCTACACGTGGACTAATAATAATAATAATAATAATAATAATAATAATAATAATAATAATAATAATCAAGGTTAACAAGTTCAGATATAAAAAGAAAATGGACGAGAAATAATAGGACGATAAGATTTGTTCGTTAGGATAGGCTTGAAGAATAAAAAGATTTGCTCGATAACAACGTGTTAAAGTCATTTTAGTTTGGCATTTTTGAAAGCGCATGTGATAAATAAAGTATTCGCTAGCGACTACAGGCGCTGTTGCAAGCCGGCAATTAATTAGGATAGCTAGAGATACATGCTAGATCGATAGGGACTAGCCGTGATAACGACGGACAAGGGTCTCAGACTTCAGGGATGTTGCAGTGCTGTGGTGTTGGAGGTGGCGCTTCCACGGCACCTCAGGCTCCGCAGCTGCAGGCTACCGGATCTGCTGTCGGGGCTACCACCTCCACGATCATGCAGGATCCAATTCTCGAGTCCATCCTCGAGGTAATTCTCTTCCTCTCTTCTTCTCTTTCTTATTCTTATAATTCTGCCTTTTCCGGTACAAATATATTATAAGTATTCTCGCATGCACCTATCTATGTAGTGTAAGAAGAAACAAATGATAAAATAAGGTAAAAAAAGGTACAAAAAGTTAAGATTTGATGACACATCGTGCACGGCCGTCCGAGTTTGCTTCCTTCTCTGGCCGCAGGCATCCCGAGTACAAAGCCTCCTCCACCTTCTTTCATTATTAACATCGCACCAACGATTTCCGTTTTGCATCATATTTCCAACTAGACGTCGCTTCGGGTTATTAAAAACGGTTACGAGTCCAGCCTTGTTGTACTCGACGGAAATCGAGCCAAAGCTTCTCTTTTTTCAACTCCCCCTTCCCCTCTCCTCCTCCCCCTCCCTCCCTCCCTCATATCTCCTTCTCCTACCCCTCCGAGCCTCTTGTTCTCGCGATTTTAGGACGTTCATATGTGCCCCTTTTATGTGTTCCTTCTACGTCGTCTATCGATGTTGCATCAACTCTGAAAATACTTGGTAACGTCGATGCGCGATTACTTATCTTTTCTCTATAAATTCCTATCGATTTCAAAGGGATTATTATCGCATATAGTCAAAGTTTTACTTAGAGATATGAACCGTTATAATATCTACTTCAGCAAATGCGAGATACCGAAGCTCGGAGGACGGATTTGGAACGACAACACGCGGAAGCACAGAATCAGCTACGCGAGAAGTTGGGAGGTCGATATCAAGGCCCAGAATCGATCGAAGCTCTGCAGTCGAAAATTCGAGAGTTGGAGAAAAAAACCGAATTGCAGATAGTTAAACACGAAGAATTATCGCTAGAATTGACGAGCTTGAGAAGGACTCGAAGTCGTGGCCCAACAGTCGGTCACGTTACATCCGCAATTCCTTCGTCCACTTGGCCTCCGGCTGGCTCTGAAATTGACAGAATTATTGCCAAGATCGAGCAGGACAGTAGCAGGTAAGCAGGATAGTAGCAGTTTACGTCTACGCATCTATTAACGCTTGACATTTAGTGCCGGCAGAATGTTGCACGACTTGGATCATGCTCGAGGAACTATAACTACGCAGCAACCATCGGCCACGCAAAGTATTCTTCGATCCAGTTCGGAGAACCTTCCTAATTTGGGCCAACACCAGCACCCTCCTCATCCGCATGCTCTTAATCTGGCGATGTCCACGCAAATGGGCCATGTACGTAGAATAATTGCATTCGGTAACAGTATTTACCAAATACTATACAATTTATATATGCGCGCTTTCGAACGTCAACCGGAAGGTTTTTACTTACAATTAGAAGTAGATAACTCGTACATTCGTGTATGTTCATAATTCACATTCTATTCGCATAATTTAGTACGCAGGATCACCCATGCCATTGACGCCGATGATGCCTGGTTGTCCACCGTTGACGCCAAACGGGCCTCCGTATCACTATAGCGAACCAATACCGCCAGCACCGTCTCTCTCGACGAGTCAGTCGCAGCCTGCTTTTCAACAAAAGCTCCAACAATACCAACAGCAGCAACAACAAGCGGATTTGTCGAGTTCTCATTCTCAAGGAACCTTGCCCACCCAACAAAAGCAACAAGCGCACACACACTTTACTAGTAATCAGTATCAAGAGAGTTACCCGCATACGCAAACTTATCAGCAACCGCTTCAACAGCAACAACACCCGAGCTCGTCTTCGTACCTGACATCGTCGAATCAAAGTGTGATACCTCATTATACGCAACCGACTCAGACTGCACAAAGTTATCAATTAAACGGCAGTCAGCATGCTTCTCAACAGGTAACATATTAATCGTTGAGAAAATCAAATGTGAAAGTGAAATTTGTAACAAAAAAAACAACATTTTGACGCGATTGTCGACAGTCTACGACTTATCCTAATCTATCGATGGCGACGCATCCCAATGGGACTTACAGTTCAGGAGCGACTTCTTTCAATCCTCAACTGTCTCACCTCAACTATTCAGTTCCGCCTTCGAATATTACGCAAACAACTTTGTCTACGATGACCCCGTATTCAACGGCATCCTTCCATTCGACGTTAGGGCCGCTTACGAGCGTTCCTCAAACCGTTCTTCCTTATTCGAGCGCTCCAAGCAGCTATGCTACAAGCGGCTCGACTTATTCAACCGTCGGGACCAATGCTTACAACATCCCGGGCGTCAGCTCGGGTTGGTAATCTTTTCTAATCATCGCCGATCATTGACTCTTTCCTATTCCCTATTGAAATCATGTGATTTTATATACGATTTATTTTAGTTACTACATCGGGAAACTTGTTACAAGCGATAGGAGATCCCTTACAAGCGATGCAACAACTCTCTGCCCAATCGCAAGCGAATCAATTGCAACAACAAGCGATTATTCAACAAATACAACAAAGTTTGCGAGCTAGTTCGCCAACAGCGACTGGCACAACGGGTCATCATTTTCTTGGCCCACGACAAATGCCAAAAATCCCTACTAGTATACTTACTAATCCTTTAGAAAGATTGACCAATGAAAACATAGTACCTGAGGGTCAAGTCGACATGTTGGACATACCTGGCAAGGGCAGATGTTACGTTTATACAGCTCGCTTCACGTACGAGCCCTTTCAGCATTCCCCTAATGAAAATCCAGAAGCAGAGTTACCCGTGCAAGGTGGAGATTATCTTCTTGTTTGGGGCCAACCGGACGACGACGGTTTCCTCGACGCTGAAACTCTTGATGGAAGACGTGGTCTCGTACCCGCTAACTTTGTACAAAAGATCATTGGCGACGATTTGTTGGCTTTTCATCAAGCTGTCCTCGGGCTCAGGGACGTCGATGATTCCGCCTCAACGAATATTCCACAAGTGAGCAATGCTAATGCGCGTATACGCGTTCGAGCGCGAATGATCGACAGATCTCGCTCAACGAATCATTTTTATTTTAGTGTTACCTGCAGGACATCGATCTAGAATTAGCTGCTTTAGAAGAAGGAAATCGAAATCGACAAGCCGAACTATCCGTTTACGCTGAATTAGACAATATTGCGGACGAAGAGGAACAAGAACCACCAGGTTTGTAAACGTCATAACATAATGTGTCGATATATACATCCATATATTATTTTCTATCGGATAAGTTGTGTACAGAATATTTTGCTTGTATCAAATTATTACGAGGTAGAGCTGTAGCATTGCGCATTTCGATGTAAAGTAGATTTTCTTTGAGTGTAACACGATTGGCACACTACTCTCGATGCATATAGATATTTTCATTGTACATTTTACAGCGGTAGAAAGTATACGTTTGAATAAGTACATATATATATATATATATATATATATATATATATATATATATATATATATTTATTTAGAGACAAAATAATCATTCGAGCACAATTGAATTTGTGATTATGTTTCTTTTTTACTCGGCACACTTGGATGATTTCCTTAAAGTTCAGTTTTCCTTTGGTTTTTAGATCACCATTCGATAGATCGATACATGTAAGCTTGACAAATGTCTATATTTCTGAGTTTGACGTACATATATATGAAATTCTTGTTAGTATCTGTACATTATTGTCTATGCATCGTGTGCATATCTCTGTGCACAAAGTATACTTTGCTTTCACAAGAATACTCGAGATATAACGATTGAGACACATGGCACGCGCGAAGTGATTTGTTATGTTGGTGCTGTCGTATCTGAATATTGCACAGACGTTGAGTATTTGCTGGATTTAGGCTCGTTTAGAGAGATAGATAGTGGAAAGGTTTCTAGCTACAGCTAGGCTCGTCTTGTCTTTTTCCTCCTGAAGAAGTCTACCTGTTTTCGGACCTAGTTCCGGCGCCGCAGCACCTTACTCTCGAACGACAACTGAACAAGAGCGTCTTGATTGGGTGGACCGCTCCTGAAAATCCTCATCAACTAGAATCCTATCACGTCTACGTGGATGGTGTATTGAAGGTTACCGTTAAAGCGTCCGAAAGAACGAGAGCGTTGGTCGAAGGAGTTGATTCTACTAGGGTTTGTAAAAAATCCCTTTAGCAATACGCGATAATATAGAACGATGGTCGTTAATCATTATTTTGTTCCTTTCTTTGATTAATTTAGCCCCACAGAATAAGCGTGCGATCGGTGACGCATTCGAGAAGAACATCGAGGGATGCAGCTTGTACAATGGTAATCGGCAAAGATATTGCTTTGGGTCCAACTGCCGTAAAAGCATCGAACGTGACAGCAACCAGCGCCGTGATATCGTGGTTGCCGAGCAATAGCAACCACCAACACGTAGTTTGTGTGAATAACGTCGAAGTTAGAACCGTCAAGCCAGGGGTTTATAGACACACGATCACTGGTTTGGCACCCTCGACGATCTACAGGGTGACGGTAAAAGCGAAAAATTTAAGAGCAACGCACTTCGAGGATCAAAATGCTCAAGCGGTAAACAATTGGGCCTGTCATGTCCACTTTAAGACATTGCCGAAAGGGTTGCCGGATCCTCCGGTCGATATCCAGGTTAATAGCGGACTTTGATTAGTCATATTCTTTTATCGATAGTATGTTAGTAATTGATATCAGTATGATGCAATCACAGGTGGAGGCTGGACCGCAGGACGGCACTTTGCTAGTGACCTGGCAGCCTGTTGCCCTAAACGGTTCGGCCGTCACCGGTTACGCGGTATATGCCGATGGAAAAAAAGTTACCGACGTTGACAGTCCTACCGGCGATCACGCTTTAGTCGACATACACAAACTTATGGGTCTCAATCCGAAACACATAACAGTTCGTACGAAGAGCAGGGAGAGTCAATCGGGAGACAGTTGTGCCACTGCGATTCCTTGCAGCGTTCTTCGAGGTGGTACGAGTACTCATTTACAGCACGGAACGCAACACATGCTCGATCAAGGTCAACAGCAACAATCTTCGAGCGTCTTGCAACAAGATGATCCGAACCGTCATCGTATGACTACCGCTCAGCGATATCCCACGGCACCTGTTCCATCGCACATGAGAAGACAAGGTACCAAAGTCGATGCGCATGGTCAAGTAATCATTGAAACAGATGAAAACCTCTCCGACAAGGAAATATTTCCAGGACAGAGCATCTCTCAAATGGGTGAGGAATTTTGTCTTCCTTGCGATGATAACTCGTCCCCCGATAACTCTGTGTGTCTCTCTCTCTCTCTCTTTCTCTCTCTCTCTCTCACTCACTCACTTTCTCTCCCAGTTACCTTTTCGTCTGTTTTAATCTTTCCTTTTTATACCACAATTAAAGGTGGTTTCCTTGGCTAATTATCTTTAGCTGTTCCAGAAATCACCAAGGATTCTGCTAGCGAAGCCAACTATAGCGAAGAGGATGATCCATCTCGAAGAGGTCGAGGAATGTCGCCTCATCATCATCGTTACGGTCCTCAAGGCCCTCAAGGACCACCTGGAAACTATAGATCGGTTAGAATGGGAGGGCCTGCTAGACCTCAGGAGGCCTATTATGATCAAACAGGTATCTGTAAATGATATATGTATGTCCCATAAATAAAGAATAATAATAATAATGATTTGATCTTTCAGGTAATCAAAGGATGAGAGGGCCGATCTATGGCGCTAGAGTAAATCAAGGTCAAGGTGGCAACGTTCATCCAGCAAGCGGGGTTCAACAAATGAATAAAAGAGTGCGCCGATTTATCGCATTGTTCAATTACGATCCGACCACTATGTCGCCAAATCCTAACGCCCTCGAAGAAGAATTACAATTCTCCGAGGGAGACACTATCAAGGTTCTCGATCACATATGTTTCAACTTAAGAAAATTCATTTTTCTTTGTCGTTCGTATTTATGATACTAGCTGTCTTCGTTTAGGTGTACGGTGAAAAGGATGCCGATGGTTTTTATTGGGGCGAATGTCGCGGCAGAAGAGGATACGTGCCACATAATATGGTCGAAGAATTGAAAGATCAAAATCAGGGTGGTCAAGGACAACCTAATAGACGAGGTCCCGCATCTAATGAAAGATGGGGAGATATTTATGCGAGTATGCCAATGAAAAAAATGATAGCGATGTACGATTATAATCCACAGGAACTTTCGCCTAATCCGGATGCGGTAATTAAATCAAATGAGTGCGATTA
Source organism: Polistes canadensis (assembly GCF_001313835.1). Classification (NCBI taxonomy): domain Eukaryota; kingdom Metazoa; phylum Arthropoda; class Insecta; order Hymenoptera; family Vespidae; genus Polistes; species Polistes canadensis. The sequence continues at coordinate 1,520,363 of NW_014569557.1, read as the reverse complement.
TTAATGAAAATGTTATTCAATAACTCGTTTTCGTTGAAACTTTTGCAGCAAGTCGAGTTACCGTTCCATGCCGGTAACGAAATTTGTGTTTACGGTGAAATGGACTCTGATGGATTTTACATGGGCGAACTGAACGGAGTTCGCGGTCTAGTGCCAAGTAATTTCCTCATGGAAGCCTCTAACCAGGGTCAACCGACTCAAGGAGGTAGAAGGCCACCGGGACAGAGTCAAGGACCCGGTGCAAGGGGACCACCTCCTCCACCGAGAGAACCTCCACCAACTGGCCACCGTCGTAGTAAAGGTAAAATTTCATCTAACGAATTTACTTTTGATTACGTTCATTCTACTCTTTGTAACGCAATATGCCGCGACACGAAAGTCTCACGACTGATTCCTTTCGCCCAATTCTACAACCTTATCTCCGATGTGCTATCTAGAACACCTCCACATATAAACGAGATCTACTTTTATTATCGAATGATTCTTTTCTTTTTCTATTATTTATTTGATCGGGAAAAGCTTTATAGATCTTATGTAAAAGCATTTCTTTTCTTATGAATCGGAATAAAAAACGGCAAGCACAGCACAAGACACGAAACTAGATGTGCGAGACGACGAGCAGAAGGGTCACACTAATCTCGTCGACCGATCGAGCGTTATTATTATTATTATTATTATTATTATTATTATTATTAAGATCTAAAAATATCTTTATTAACCCGCGAGAATTGTAATGGCATCGTTCTTTTGGAAAATCTCGGATTTTTGTTATACCGTTTAATCGCACTATTGCACTCTGTCGCCAAGAAATTAGATTGCAAATTCGATGAGTGTACTAGCTTATGGGAGGAGAAATTGACTCAATCTTTCACTCGTAAATTGGATCATTGAGTTTCTATATCAATTAATTGTCTTGAAAACATAGGCTGTCTCATACACACGGCAATATATATGCGCAATAAAACACTAAGCTGCTTTCAGTGTTCTCTCTACTTAAGCATACTGTACACACACACATATATAAATATATATATTGTTTTTTTTCTTCCTGCTCTACGAGAGTTTTTTGCTCCGTACTTCTCTCTACATATCTGTCCTATTCTCTCTATCTATTTTATACGGACGTATTATGTATACACTTTATTTACTTGTAAACGGATTCTATACAACACGATCATGTACTATAAAATAATGCGTTTATACTCTATATACCGACATGGTCTGTCTCTTTGTGTGCCTGAACTGGTCGATGGTCGTCGTGTCACATGATTGTCGTTCGTGTCGTGTTGTCATGCTGGCCATTTAATAATTATCTTCCTATATATATATATATATATATATATATATATATATTATATACGTATGCATATATATATATATACATTTTTATCACGTTTGCGATGTTATTCGCAGTCGCACGTCGTTCATGTCACAAAGTTCGTTTCACATTAATTCCATTGATTTTATTTATTGCTAAATGTTGTTAATCCTATCATAATAATCCAGTGCTATAGCTATTTTTTCATGTTCATATTGAAATCAAACGTTAACTTAAAGAGAACATTTGGAAAGATTGACGTTCGATCAAATATTTTCTCTTTTGATCATTTGTTCATATAAATTCATAGAATTGGAAATTTTGTTAACGCGATTATCATTTCTGAACTCGTATAAAAAGAACAAGAAAAAGAAAAGCAAAGGGAAAAAGCAAAATAGCAAGAAAGACCAATAGAAAAAAGTAAATGAGCCATAAATGACAACACGGTTCTGTTCTCTTCTCTGTTGCTAGATGCCTGCATTGTGCCTGTGTCTGTCCCTGTCTGTCACTTAGACTCTAGACAACAACAACAACAACAACAACCACTAATGAACAACCAACAACATCAACTACAACAAAACAATCCACCGCATCTAGCGTACCAACAAGCGAATCACCATAGTTATACGACTGTAACTACGTCTAATCAGCATGGGCCCAGTCACTTGCCTTCCGGCGGTGGTGTCATGGGTGCCCATCAGCAAGGGCCCCTTCCACCCCACCTTCAACAACAGGTGAGTGCCCTCCTCTTCCGAAACTTTCCGTCTCTCTCTCTCTCTCTCTCTCTCTCTCTCTCTCTCTCTCTATCTATCTATCTATCTCTCTCTCTCTGCTTTATGCCATTTCTCCTCGACGAATAAAACATGCAGGGTGGTCAGCTCGAAAATAGTTCGTAACCACCTTGTATAATTTTTTCTACAATAATCGGACTTACTGATTTCGCTAACTCATTTTTAAGCACGACTGTGGGGAGTTCCTTGTAAAAAGATATCAACAAATTTTTGAAAATCTTTACATTTCATATTGCAATCTAAATGTGTAATTGTGTGTGCGTGTATATGTGCGTATATTTTATTTTATCATTGAAAGAGATAATAAGATTGACTCGAAATTTATGCTACAAATTAAATGATGATATTTGTCCAAGATCCTTTAACGATTTTGATTCAATCTAACTTTTGATATTGCAAAGAGGCTAGTACATAAATAATTGTTTATGCAATATTGCATGAAGTTGAAGTCTCTTTTAATTTGGCATGAATTAACAAGGAACCCTCGATAATTGCGCATCTATCGATGTCAACAAGTCCATCTATTGTTTTCAAATAATATCCCACGATCGAATTTGTTTTTTTCAACTAACATCACGATTCATCGTTGTTTGCATAATCATTCGAACGATTATTTGAAATTTTTAAAGGATATCTACAGGGATACTAAATTTGAACATTAAGAAAAAGTACCTTTTTATTTGGTTCATGACGGCTTGTGTGCGTCGCTATTACGCTTAATTGAATGTGCACTAATAGCATGATGATACATAATAAACATACGCTTACACGTATTCAACAGAATACATCACGATCGTCGGCAGCTAAAAAATCCGACGAACTGGCAAATTCGACATTATTAACATCGTCATGTATAGCATTCACATTCACATAGCACTTGTCCTCCTTCTTCCTTGAATCTCCGTTTCTTTTAGGTTTAATTACCTATATTTAACTAGGAAAAAGAAGAACGCGTATCAAGGAATTCGTAGGTATTGGTATTAAAAAGAGAGGAAGAAAGAAATGAGAAGACAAACGCGTCGAAGTATCTAATGCATAGATACATGGGTACAGTGAGTATCAAAATGATTGAAACGCTCTCAGCGTCATTTTTCATGAACATATCGATGCATAATTACAATCGATCGATCCAAAGAAACGGACGTTTGCGTTCAATTCTAGGGAGCGTGAAAAAACATTTGAAACTTGCTGCGAGTATGTGTACTTAAAAAGTTGGTGAAGATGGTGTCACGTACTACGTTTCGTTTTCAGGGGAAGGGGAGGGGAGGCATGGGCAATCGAGCCGCTGGTAGTAATGTGCCAGGTGGCATGCAAGTTCCGGGACAACACATGCAGCAACAGCAGCTCGACTATCAATCTCAGCAGCAGCAGCAGCAAAATCAACCGTATCAACAACAGGCAAACCAACAGAACCAGAATTATCAGCAACCAAATCAAGGATATCCGCAACAAGGACAAGGTTTTGGTCAGCAAGGTGGACAACAATATCAACAACAACCGCAACAGCAACAGCAGCAGCCACAAGTGCAACAACAACAAAATCAAGGGTATGGTCAACAAAATCAAGGATCGTCGATGCAGAGTTCGCAGCCCAGTAACAAACCGATGAGAGGAATACCTACTGTCCTTCCAACTCCACAAAGCAAAACCCCGGCGAACGTGACGCAAGGCCAACAACAACAGCAACAGCCGCAACAGCAGCAGAGTACGGGCCCGAATCTGATGCAAAAGTTTACGGAAATGGCGGGTGCTAGTGCAGGCGGAGATATTCTTTCCAAGGGAAAAGAACTTATCTTTATGAAGTTTGGCTTGGGCAAGTGAGCTATTGCCTTTGTCCTCCCGCCGATATTTCAAATACATCTTTTCTTTTTCTTCCTCTCCGCTTACGATACTTTGGTGCGGATCCCGGCGACATATCGATTACGAGCTCCGCGACCAGAACGTTCGAATGCAACGTTATTATGACCGTTATTATGACGTTAGAGCGCAGGATAAAATGAATATATCAAAGGAATATATCTATGTGTGTATACATCTATACATGCATGCATACATACATACATACATACATACATAAATACATACATATATAAGAAAGAAAGGCAAGGATGCCATCGCTGCTGCTGCTGTTGGTGCTGGTGCTGGTGCCATTATCGCTACGCAATCGCTGCTAGAATCGCTGGAAGCATATAAACGTAGCCAGGTAATCGATCGTAAAACCTTTCAGGAAGAATATCTAGCTCGTCTATCATTTCACGTTGAAGGCAAGGAAAATGAGTACGAGAGGTAGAGGGGCGAAAAGCCGGCTTTGTTGCCGATATTAACTTCGATAGAATTTTTTTAAGATCATCCTGATATAAACAAAAATAAATGATAACGGTAAGAAAGTAAAAGATTTCTCGCAACGTTGACGTGTAAACCACGCGAGATATCCTTAAGAAGAAAATAATAAAAAAGAAAAAACGAAAAAAAGAAAAAGAAAAAACAGAGAAATACTAAACAATGTTATTCCGAATATATTTACGTTTCGAAAAGATGTGTGAGAAAAGGAATTTGCAAAGCGGAAGACGTATATTTAGTAAGGTTCCTCCAAAAAGTCTTAATATATCCTCTTCTAATTCTTCTACGCGAAAGCTGGAACTTGTTCGCAGGTGCTAATACAATCGACGAGAGTATTATCTTGATGTTCCAATGTACGTGAGCAATGCAGATTCAATTTAGAGAAAAAAAGTATATTTCCTTCAATATTGTAATATATTCGCGAACGAATATATATAAATGTTGGCCGATTATAAAAAATGTTATCGCGTCCAGACCAAAGTACATCACCAACGCGTGTTGCATGTTTTTCATACCTGTTACCGTACCTTCCAAACGGTGTGGACGATTCACCACCTCCTTTCGAAATATTTTTCGTTAAATAACTACGTTGGCTTTTCCTTGTAATGATTAACAAAATGCAAGTCCTCGTTGAGAATCGAACGTGTCTTTCATTTCAAACGCAAATTAATCGTTCTCGTGTTACGATGGAAATAAGAAAAGGAAAAAGAAAAAAAAAAGAAAAAAAAATGCATTAACAGAATCAGATTATTCGCAGAATATATAGTTGATTAAATGTTAGTAAAAATAAATACTTGGACGAGCGCACACAGGATTCATGTATGTGCGAACGTAATGGAACAACTTAAAAACTTTTATCATGTAGGTATATAATGCGTAGAGTACGATAAATTTTATCTACATAGGATGGACAATGAAATGTGGGGGTGTGCCTTTAAATATCTCACCCTGAAAACAAAAGATGAGACCATATCCTTATAAATCATTATAATATATTGCAGCTAGTTATTCCGTTGAGGTTGCGAACTGATGCGCGTTAACGCGTTATTTGACTTTCCAAGTCGATTTAATTAGCCGAACGAATAAAGGATGACAAGTTCGTTTCCTTCAAGAATTGTCTACATAGCGCACGACTCGATCCTACCCATCCATGGTCCTATCCATGGTCCTACCCATAGCAGATTTCTAGCTTCTTTGGCTATTTTTGGATCCTTATTCTATTTCCTAGGAGGAGGTATAGACCTCTAAAGTTTGGTTCGACACCCGCGCGTGTCCATTCCGTCATTGTAATGTACGTAGAAGACTCGTCCCATCTGCTTTATGATCGATTAAAGGAAGAGAACGTATTCGCAGAGATAGAGCAAACGGTAAATGTACAGATGCGCGAGAGCAAGCAAATAATAATCAGGTCACGACGAATCTTCGTCGCGCAATCGAATCAACCTGATTTCCTCTTTATTTATACGTGCATTGAGAATGACGTTATCAAATGATATATACGATTGATAAAACAAATTAAAAAGAAAAAGAAAAAGAAAAAGAAAAAGAAAAAAAAAGAAAAAGATCGTAGGGTATGCATACAATACATAAAATATACATATTATACAGAACGTGGCATTTAAGACGATATATACTCCGATATCTTAGTCGATTAAACAGATGATACGAACTAATGTTTCGAACAAAAGGAATGGAAAATAACGAAGGAGCCGTATTTTTCCAAACGTCACCTTTATTCGGATTATATTTTCAACGTAATACTTTGATTCACATTCGTTCCTACCGTCTCCGTTTACCTTACCTAATCTCCACCTATGTAAATGAACAAATATGATATTATCTTTGCATATTCGCGGAAAAGTATTGAAGACGTTCTTCGACAACATCGATACAACTTCGAAACCGTCCAATCGAGAATCCAAAGATGTGTTCTGCGAAGGAATTCGAAAGATCGCCAAATTCTTTCATTTTTCTTTCATTTTTCTTTCTTTCCCCCGTTATTTATAATTGATTGATCTCAACTTGTCGGATTGACAAGTCACAAGAACAAGTAGTATACGATATAATAAATGTAAATTCTTGGAAAAAATGAATGTTTGCAAAATGACGAATAGATAGGACGTTTAGAAAAAATCTCCTTTTAAATGTTCAACATTTTTAGAAACGGACCAAATGATTTTGTTCGATAACGATTAAAAAAAAGAGAGAAAGATATTCGAGTATAAGGTTTTAAATACCGCACCTCTTATATACATACGTATACATACTGTATTTAACTATTGCAAAGTGTTGTTACGTCGCTACTTGCATTGTATTTTATACAAAATGTCCTTGTTCATACTTACTCATTTTCTCTCATTCGATTATCGTCAGTCGATGAAGACTAGATTATTCATGTTTGTTATGTCATGCGTTTACACGAGTGCAAAGTATATACTTGTACATTTCCACGTTAATTCGAAATTTGAAAAATTATAAACGCGCGTTATCCAGTATTCATTGAAAGAAAGGAAAGCGATGATATCTGTCTTGTTATACGCGTCTTCTTCTTGTATCCTTCATTTGCTTGCAATTCTTTTCTTTTTCATTTGTCACAAAAGGGCAAGAAGATCGGTGCGCAACATATCGAAACGAAGCAAAAAGTGAGAGCACAAATTTACAAAGTGTATCGACTATCATCTTAGATGCAACGCGTTAGTCGTAGGCCAGCCACATAGGACAACACCCAAACAAACGTACACTTTGCATATCGATCTTTCGGATTGAAAAATATTTTCTGCTCGGTCGATAGATCGATCCTTCGCGTTCGTGATAAGGATAAACGAACGTTTAAAAGCCTGCCTGAATCAACAATAATCATTCGTCGACCGAGCGAATTAACGAAATCTTTATGCAATAAGCATCGAACTCCCAATGAATGAACGGCTAACAATAAGATATATAAGATCGGTTTATGTATCCCTCTCGTCATCGTTTCTATTATTTTTACAAGTTTTTCTATTGTTTTTCCTTTATCCCTTATATACGTGCACGCGTCGTACATATATACGTAGAAAAATATGTATGATCGCGTATCAAACAAGATTTTCATACTTTGCCATTAACTTCCTATTAACACGATTTATCAGACATAATAGTGAGAGCGTACTAACATAAGTTATGATCTTGATTCAGGAAATGTTAAAAAAAAGACTGATACGGAAATTTCGAAACCGTGGGTACTTAATGAATCGTGATTATAATATTGCGCCAGAACATTTCCACATAAAGTTCTAACCGTTTGTACATTTCATTTGGAATATCGGTAGCGCTACTTTTCGAATGGCAGTAACACGTCGCAATTAGAGAAACCTTTAGATCATCGGAGTAGACAACAAATTCATGCTCGACAAAATTCGAGGAGTAATTTTTCAATAAGAATTTCGTGAGAACCGAAAAAAGAACAATTAATTTACTATCGATCGACAGCATATTCCTTTTATTCTCTGTATCCAATTTCTAGCGATTATAGAAAATTATCCGTCTGTCTTTCGTTTTATAAATCTTATCTATCAACGACTTTAGTTGCAAAACTCACTTTTTCTTTTATTTATATTTCAAGAAATAGAGATGATTTTTATTCTTACGATTATATTATCATTAGTATTATTAGAGACATAATATATAAATAAAATAATTATTGTTATCGACTGGATACAGAAAAAATGAAATAAATAATGCATATATCACGGTACAAAAATCAGCCGATCGAACGATATTGTATTCTCTATTCAATACTGTTAGATGTTAGAAGTTAGTTTAATTAAGAAGCGGCGACGTATTTAGGATTAAAATGGTCATTACTCGTTATACGTACGATAGCGCGCGAAAAGGATCTACGTTTTTTGTCTTCGCGATCAGACCAAATTTCCTAGCGATAATGATAGTAAAGATAGAGAAACAATAAATTCTGGCGCGAATACAATATTCCAAGATGAAGGAAGCAAAAAGTATCGATCTATCATCAATTTTATTGTTAACGTTATTGCATCTATGTATACGTATATGCATGCATATTGAATCGCATAAGTTCGTTCAGATTTTCACGATTTATGATTCGTTATGATCGCTGTGAAATGATTTTGATTGAGCATTTGCTATATCAATTTTCGGATCAATTTGTACAAATCTTGAATAACATTGCAAGAAAATATTGAGAACTTTCGGATAAAAAAAAATGAATAAATCGTCTAACGCATAAACAGGGAAATATTCATTTGTTCAAATTTTGGTTTATAAAGTAAAACTTGGAAAGATGTAAATCCGAATGAACTTAAAATGCGACAAAGTGCGCGGACTGAACATGCAAAATGTGCTACTATAGGACGTTCTCCTAGTTGATCGTTATCTCGAAAAAAACCAATTCACGCGTGTTGCATAAACGTGTTATTTGACATCATCGTTAGATGGGGACATAGGATACCCGAGATGGGACTCATTGTCAAAGGAACTTTTGAACATTGCCGCGATTATTTTCGATCGTGTGCACATTTTTGCTCGAAATTTCAACATGTTGTGTAGATCTTACTAAAGATTTCCTCCTGTCTCCTATCCGTCATCATTTTCTTTCCACTTCTCTCTTCGATCGATATCCTATTGCAAAGTTTCGAATGGTACGCTATTTTAACCCTCTATAATATCATTTTATTTCTGTTTATAATAAAAACAAAAGTATATCATAATAATAAAATATATTTAGCAAGAAACCTTATTCTTCTGATACGAAGTAAGGTTGAATTTCGTTCTAGTGTATGACTTCGATTATAGAGGGTTAATTGGAAGGCTCGAATCTTGTTCTCTTTGAAAAAGAATAATAATGAAAAGAAAATTGTGAAAAAGAAGTCAGCAAATGTAGACAAATAAGATACTTTCTTTTCCTTTTTCTTTTTTTTTTTCTTCTTCTTCTTCTTCTTTCTTGTCCTCCAAAGGAAAATCAATATATCTGGTCTTTTTCCTCTCTTTCCAATATTGCCGTTTAGACTAAAAAAAATTCGATATCCCTTATTGTATATTTATACGTTGCTAGCGTACGTGTAATGGTCCTCGCTTAAAGTACTTGTATAACACGAGAGTGACGTTGAATCGTTGCGATTAAATAAAACGTGGAACGTTTGTGCTGACGCGAGAACATTTCAATGAAGGAAAGAAGAAGACATATATACGTGCGTGATTTCAAAGTTATGAGAGTGACAAAACAATCGATCGAATCGAGATTCGAGGGGGAGAGGGAGGGAAGACCGCGTTGCATTGGTATTTTGACAACTAACCGATTGTCCTCCTTCTTTCTCGTCGGAATAAAATCAAAGATGTTATTGTTGTTATTGTTGTTGTACGAGCGGGTATAGTGCAAACCGATAATATATATTACGAATATAACGAATATCGCGTCGAGATTAAGCGCATGCCAAGTCGTCGGTCAAAGCTACGTTTCTCATTGAATAACCACCTTGCGCTTTCTTCTTTCTATGTGAATCAGTGCATAATCATTAATTTTTTGGTCTTCTTCTTCTTCTTCTTCTTTTTTTTCTCTCTTGTTAGTCCACGTGAAATAACGAAAAAGGAAAAAACTGACATAAGCGAAAAAATTCAACAAAAACACACATAATGTTATTATAAACAATTAATTAATAAAAGACAAATCTTGTTTGTTGTTACTTGTGTGCTATTCCTCCAGAAATTTCTTTTCTCTTATATCTTATTTCTTCTCTTTTATTTGATATTTACGATAGGATCCTTGAAAAACGAAGAAAAGGATATTTTGGTCTTTTCTCTCGGCGCGAATCAGACATAGACGATATTTTATTATATTTCTTCTTTTTTTTCTGCACTGAAATACATATTAATGAAAACGAACGACGGATACTATACGATCGATGGACATGCCCTATTTAATACGTTTATATCGATATATTAAGAATGGAGAAGAAATCGCAACAAAAGTATTTTATTATCCCGATCGATGTATTATTTGTAAGTATTTTTCACGATTTATGTATCTTCTTCCCAAACGGTTTCCGTAAGGATAGCGATGTTATCCAATCCACGCATTGGTGCATACTCCAAAGTCCACATCATATTGGTAAATACCACTGTGCGATTAGAGACAAGAGAAGGGATTAGATTTTAAAAGATACGTGATATTCGTAGTTACTCGTAATGCAAAAACTTGGATCCGAGATACTCACGCATCTCTCCCTGATGCAAATCGGCAACGAGTTCGGGGCAAGAACTATTGCATGGATTTATCGGCGTTAATCGCAATTGAGTTGCACCACGAAGCTGTGCCAAAGCTATCAACCCAGAATCTAGCTCGACTTTTTTATAACTAGGACTGTTGTAGTCCGATGACATAAGGACCCAATTGAAGTGTGCAGGCGAGACCGTGCTCGAGAGGAAGTAAGGTCTTTGATAATATTTTCTCAATACTTTGACAGCATTGATGTCACAATTTTGCCAATGCACGAACCACTTGGCAACTTCTGGTGAGTGTACTCGACGCAAAAAAGCTGCTAAATCGGACGAACCCATTCTTAAGTTGGACGTTAGAGCACATGGGACCGTTTCCATCAATCTCTCGTTCTCCAAGTAAAGCTAATCGAATCATCCGAAAATTTATTATCTAATGAAAATGATTTTATGATCAAAGCAATCGATTACCTTTTATTTGTCTACTTACATGAGTTATATTATCAAACCAGAAGTAATCCGTATTCATGACCGCCCATGTGTCCATCGCATCGGTGATAATCGCTGGGGCATCCCGGCTGAGATAATTGTCAACGAGGCTAAGATATCTTACGTCCGATAAACGATCGATCGTTTCTAGGGCTTCGCAAGTCTTCGAACGCATAGGTGTACGTAAAAATATATCAATAATTTACTTGAAACAATAATCATAGTCACGGTATTCTACCTACCACGCAATCTTCTTCAGTGATCGTGTAATCGTTATAGAAGGGATTATTGATCATGCAATTTTCATAATAAAGAGGTTGCCAGTTCCAGATTGGTAATACTTTGATTAATAATAAACGGCTAAGAGCAGTAAAGTGAGTTCCAACGAAATCAAGTTGGGCTGCAAGACAGGCCAAGGTACCAAGCACAACGAGTATCAGAGTACCACGAAAAACGAGTTGCAACCATGACCGGCGCATTGCCGCTACCAGAGGTTGACAAATAATATCCATTTCTTCCTCGGTAAAACCAGCTTGCTGACAATATCTGTAAACATAGATACAGGAGAGTGAAAGATACAAACTTGGCTTCAGATTTTTACTATCACGTTTATTGAAATATATCAACGTTCTAGATCACGAAATTAGAAACACAAATGTATAAGTAAAAACAATTACTTGTAAAATGAATTTAACTCGTCATCGATCAATCTTAGCTTTTCCGAATGGCTCATTTCGTGTTGTTCTTTCGCATACGCTTTACGCGGTTGTTTCACACACTTGCTACTCGACATTTTATCCTTTTTTTCGCGAGATTTTCCGTATTTACGCAATATCTCTCGTAGCTCCGAAAAAGCGTGAAAGAAAGCGACAGGGAACTGTAGCCGACGATGCCGAGCAAAATTATATTAGAAGCGCACGCGCTCGAGCTTTCTCCATTCCCTGCTCACCCCTTTCAATGAATATCGATTCTTGAACGAACGCGGGATATGGTCTTCGTCGTTTTGAAAAATGTTTCATCAGCTTTCACATCAAAACTGTCTTCAATGATGATTCCATCCATTTAATCATAATTGCAGATTAACTATTCTATTTAAATGAGATGAGAATGACGATACATTAGTATAACAGTGAGAATAACAGTATTAAGGCAAGACGATATAATACAATTCTTTTTGTAATCTGAATTCGCGTATTCGTTTACAGTGGCGTAATGCCATCATCAGCTTTAATGCCAACCTATCTAATTTAGTTCTTACATATTTCTCGTAATCTTCCGCTGTGAAAAAGTATTTACATTCTGAAATTAAAATATAATTAAATATTTAAATTTGGAAAACGTAAATCATTAGTTAGTCTATGTAAATCTATTCAAAAATAATATGTGTGCATTTATTTATGGTCAGAAACTACTCACCACTGTTTTTGCATATAATATCTTGATTTTTATAGTATAAATATAAATCAAGTTCCCCTTTTTTTTTAGCGACTGCCTTTCCAGCAAACAACAAAGAATATTTAGCTTTTAATACTTGATTTATAGAATTAATTAAGCCATTAATCATTTGCAAGGATTGCCTTCCAATCATATATTTTGGTAGTTTATCAAATTCTTCCTCTTTAAGTAAAGATATTTTTGGATATTCTGGTTCGTTAAAAAGTGCCTTTTTACAATCATTAATAGTAGATGCTTCAATATTTGGCGTATTAACAAAGTTCACAGTTTTCTCAGTATCGTTGTCAATAGTAAACGTATGAGAAGAAACGTTGGAAACGGATTGCATTGACTCTTCCTTATTATTATTTGTATATGCGATTATCATTTCATGAGGAATATTATTATACATATCTAATATTTTTTCATTCAAATGTTGATACAAAGATAAAGTCTCCTATATAATTGCATATGAATAAATATTATTATCTGTCTAATATATCTATACATAACTTGAATATATGAACTTATATATATATTCTCATTTACCTGAAAAGAGCTATTTTTTTCTTTCAATCTGTCTAAATATTTTTTTAAGATACAGATTTTATTAGAGATATCAACAATAGAGTCTCGAATAAACATGACGACCTCCTTTAAATTTTTGCTACCTAAATATAATACAATTGAAAAAATTAATTACAATTAGACTTACTTAATAAATAATACAATAAATTGACGTTACTTTTTAAGAATGCTGTTTCCATTCGAAGTTGGTCTAGTAACTTGCTTAGATTTTCAAGCAAGCTTTCTACACTCAATTCAGATTCCATTTGATTCAGAATTTAACTACTTTCCTCTGAAAATAACGAATATAATAAAATATTTGAATTTCCCAAAGCTAGAAGTAAAAAACTAGATAAGAAAGGTAAACATCGCTATATAAATTGTTTTACAATGAAGGCCCATATCCCTATAGATGGCAACCTAAATGATTTATTTTGTCCAGAAATATTATTAACAACTTGATCATTTAAAAAATATATAATGAAAAAGAGATTCTCATTGATCTTTATTTTAATTACATAAAAAGAGAATGAATAAACGTTCGATTGGATTAATAATTTCGATGCGATTTCACTTTTTAAACAGCTCTTTACCTTACAGACTTTTCTCTCTATATACTTGACAACCATAACGCATAACCTAATATAACATAACAGAAGAGATGGTGCACGACTAGAGCGCCACAAAGTGCATATGCGATGCTGTCGTTGCCACTTGACAAAATATTCCTTTTACAAGTAATGCTTTTAAATTACGCGGTACGTGTGACAATAGATAACAAAATGATGCAAGTTTAATAAAGTTGCATTCAATTTCTTCGTATTGCTTTTAATTTTTTCAGAAATATTTGTTGTAGAAATATTTTCGTTGTAAAATAAACGCTGAGATTGTAAAGTTACTCACAAATGAGCTGAAATAATATACTCGAATAATAATATTATATAAATATCGTATTGTGTCTTGTACGTAATACGATGTTAATACTTCAAATACAATGAAGTTGTTAATTTTTATTCCACAAACTTTTAACGCCGAAAAACCTGGCTATGTGTTTGGTAAAATTGTATATGACAAGCATAGGGATATAAAAAAATATTATATTATTGCTATTTGCGAAAAAGATGTGATTGAAATAAACAAATCTGTTAACCTTATTGGTTATTACTATAATACAAATTATATTACCGAAAATCTAGATAAAAAGTGCATAGATTGGATGAATATTTATCTTGTTGCAGTTAACTCATCGTGTAATACCAATTACTATTACTGCATAGAAAATATAATTAGTAATAACAGGAAAATTAATCTATCGTCTAATTCTATGGTCATAATAATTTATGATTTATTAGCTTTGCAAGAGACTGAACTATTTGCTTCTAAAACAACTTCAAACGATCACTTTTATGAATTAATGAGAATATTACAAACGGAGGAAGTTAAACATAGCATCAAAGTAAAATCTAGATTAGATTCCATAAAAGAAACTGTCATTCACTATTATACATTTTTCTGTTTGATTCCGATTCTTTTTTTTCTAAACATGACTAATAAATTACTACCAGTATTAAAATATTCATCATTGGGAATACATTTAAATGGATGGTTGGAAAACGTTAAATGGATTTTGATAAATATAATACAAAAGAAAAGAATTACCTTGAAAACGGGCAATTATATCATTGCAACAATTATAGATATTTTATTGGGCGTAATAGTATTAAAACTGTCGTTATGTTACTTTAACGATATATCACCATCTCAAGTATTGTTAAAGAATGCAGAGGCAAGTGTTATTGGTACATATATACTCGTTTTTTTGCTTTGCCTTTTTTTATAAATTATATATCTACGCATACATGCATACATGTATTGTATTAAACTTACAGAAAGTAGTGGAATCGTTGAAAAATTTGATTCAGTGGTTAATGGGTGCTCCAGCTGGCTTAAAATTAAATTATGCATTTAATAATATGCTTGGAAAATTTTTCCTGTATCATATACATCTATGGTGGACATTTCTAATATTTATGACACCTGTAATGGATTTTGCATTTGAAGTATTATTATTATTTGGAAGGCTCGGCGTTACTTTTCAAATATCGATAGCATCCGATCTTTTAGCGCTTATTAGTTTCCATACATATTGCATTTATGTTTATGCAGCAAGGTATGAAAGTATTAATATATTCATGTTCCAAGTTATAAATTTTATAAATAAGATAATTATTACAATGAACATTTCAGGCTCTTTAATATTCAATTAAATGCACTTACATCTCTATTTAGACTGTTTTTGGGAAAAAAGAAAAATCCTTTACGAGAAAGAGTAGATTCTTGCCAATATAAGCCGGATCAACTATTTGTTGGGACTTTATTATTCACTATTCTTCTATTTCTTATACCAACAACATGGGTGTATTACACAGTTTTTACTACGGTAAATAGATCATTTTTATTAGCATTATTATGTGACTAACAATTATTAATATCTTCATATTTGTATAATTCAGCTTAGACTTTTGCTGACTGGTTTTAGCGGACTTTTAGCCAAATTAAGACTTTATATACAAGTTATGCCTGTCTATGCATATATTAAGTGGTTATTTAATTCTTACTGTACACGTAGTAAGTATTTAACGAAATTTACGTTTATATTGTATAATAATATACATATAGTTTCAAAAATTTAATAAATATCTACAATTTTAGGTAGCATTTATATCAAATTACATTCGCAACAGTCAGAGAGCGATATGACGATAACTTTATGGATGACAATGGTCACATCTTCGTGGGGTCAAACATGGACAAACTGTGTTATAGATACTATAGCTTATCAACCATCTATTAAATGGAGCGAAATATTAAACAGTATAATATGGGGACAATTAATTTACCCATTGTAGTAGATTATTATAAAAGGGACAAAAATCAATATGAATAGCAATACGTAATAAGAAATTTTTACTATTTTGTATGTTTCTTAATTGGGAGATTTTTGTAAATTTATGTGAATAAATTTATTTATATAAGTTCAATAATTATCTATTTATTAATTAACTTTAGAAGAGAAAAAGAAAATACTACATAATTAACTACTATTACTATTAACGTTATAGTATTTAAAATTAGGTTCTTTTGGGATACACTGCAGGTGTATTGGACATATTGTTACCAATTCCTGGTACGATTTCTGATAACGGTCTTTCCAAAATTAAATCTACATCATTCTCTTCTCTTAAAATAAAAAAATAAATCATAAAAATAGATAGACTAATTAATATTATATTACTTTCATATGGATGTCTGTTTATATTAGGATTACGTGTCTCAGCAGCAAGCCAAGTTGCTGCTTTCGACGTCGAATACTTGATAGGTTCATCTAAATTTTCTTCGTCTACAGTTTTATTTTCGGACGATGCTTTTCTATCGCTTTGAAGAAGTACGTTGCAAAGACTAGTTTGACTGAAATCCAAATATTTTAACATTATGCAAAAAAGGAAAAATACTTAACCAAAATAGAAAGAATTAATAAATTAATCAATAATGTTTATACTACTCCATTTAAGTTCATTCTACTTAAAATAGAATATTAAAAGACAATATTTATTGCTTTGAATATATAATGCCATAACCCATAAATTAAAAATAACCTAATATTAATAAAAATAAACACACCATATTTTACCTTGCTAAAAAACTCCTTTTGCATTGATTCAGGAGGCTTACTTTTACTAATTGCGTTAACATTTTGATGATAACTGAATATTTTTTTGATCGACTATTAATTAATGTTAATTATTTTAATATAATTTACAAGACACTGATGTAAGTTTCGTAAATGTTACAAATTGTATGTACATACGCTTAACATTCTTTTTTTTTTTAATTTAACACGTCTTCAAAAGTTATTTATAAAATAAACATATATATATATATATATATATAATACATACGATAGTAATAAGAAAATATTTTATTCACACACAGGAATTATTATAAAAGATACTGCTGATAGTTTTTTCTAATTATATAGATTGTACAGGTTTAAGCGCACGCGCTAACACGAGCTGTGAATTCGGACAGTCGTTGGCACATGCTCCGGTAACATATCTCAATTTTACCTAGATCATTAATACATTATATCGTAAATACTCTTTAATTTTTACTTATAACTAATCGCCGATTCGTATTAACTGTTTTCTAGCCCCTGCTGAACTTATTCATATGTAATATAATTTTTTTATCAACGCATTATGGGTTTTGAGAATACATCCAATTTTGGGGTTAGAAAATCCAAAACGCGAAAGCGTACGAAAATTCGAAACGAAATATTAGAAGGTAAAACGGTATTCTTGATGAATTCCTAAATGTGACATCGTGTATTTATATTATTTAATGTAATAATACGATAGATTTGAAAAAAATCAGTCTTTTGTGCCTTCGAATAACATTATTATAAAAAAATGTAGAGAAAGAAACATATTAACATTTTATTTACAAAAAAAATGGTTAGAAGTGATAAGTGATTTTATTATACGTACTATTTGGAAAAGAAAAAGTGAAAGTAAAAATAAATACGATTTTTGTACTTGATTTTTGTACGCATCGTCTTCGATTGTAAGGAATGGTTCGTTTATCGTAAAACAATTACTTTAATTGTAAATAATTTTATATTGATGATAAAGATATTAGTACTTTTAATAATACAAGTCAAAATAAGTAGTTTTCTATATATTCAACATCATATAACATGGATAATTAATAGATTTATTCATCAACAGATAACAAATCTCAAGCAAATTCTGATACAAATATAGCCAAGAGTAGCGATGATGAAACAGGAGAATCTAATGAAGCTATTCTGGAGAGAGCACAACAAAGGCCACGTAAATGCAAAATTTCTAAAAATGGTCTTAATCACAAAGCAACCAAGAGAACGATAGAAGAACTTGGAGGTACTGACATATTGCAAAAGAATTCAAGCGATATTGAATTACCGACCGAAGACAAAATGTCTAAACGTCAAAAACGTGGAAGGTAAAAGAAATAATATTTCAATTGTGAATCTCCTAATAGATTATAATATTATTCGTAGTAAGATTTAGTGACCATAATTTGTATTTTAATTTGTATTTGTATTTTAGTACTGCACTCATTGAGAGTAATAAAAGTATAGAAGATTTGAATACTAATGTTTCGGAAGAAAGTGCAAAGAATACAAAAACACCTTCAAAACGAAGAATAAAAAGGGAAAAGGCTGAACAAAGAGAAGCAGAAAAGCGACAAGCTACTAAAGTAGAAGCAACTCAAAGAGCACTCACTTACGTTAAGAAGGTAGAAAAGCATTCCAAATAATGCATGGACCAGCTAAGTATTGGATCTTATTTGCAGATTATTTTTCATTTTTAGTGGAAATATTCAAGAAGCGAATGGAAATTTGAAAAAATAAGGCAGATATGGTTAATGGACAATTTACTTGACGATGCTCTTATCCCCGATGAAGTATTTCCAACAGTGTTAGAATATTTTGAAGGTTGCAAAGGTATGGCCAGAGAGCAACTTTTGAAAAAAGGTATGGATGTTGTACGAATTGCGGAAGAAAATATAAAAAAGAAAACTGAGACTATAGAATCTGTACCATATAAGAGAGCTAGATTACTATTGCAAGCATTACCAACTGAAACATAATGAATATTAGCGAGTATTCAGTTATAAGAATTTTAATTATTTATATATAATTAAAGATTTTCATAAGATCAGAATAATTACTTACATTAGAATATAATTGAATAATAATTATGGTAAATATATATTTTAAAGTGGCAAATGAATTATGTAAAATATAGGTTTAAATAACTAGTGAGATCAAGAGCATTAGTATTTTAAATTTTAATTTATAATAATTATTATTGATGATTGTTTATATATTAAAATTTATAACTCTCTAAATGTTCCTGTTATATCTATATCCTTGAACGTATACAAAAATATCAAATTGTACGTAATATCATATTAATAAATTTTAAATATATTCCATTCTACAATAGCGCGTAGATGAATTTAAGTAAGCCACGATTGTATAAGAAAACAAAGTGATTTTATGGTAAAGTCAATTTATATATTACAAGAGAAAGATTTATTTAATTATTCAATATCTTTTCATTTTTTTTTACATATAATTTTTACGAAGTCAAATACACAATATAATTGTTAATACAACTTTAAAGTTGTTTGAAGATATATAACATATTCTCTGTCTATTATTTATAGAAGAAACAATTTTTTTTTAAGAAAATTAATTCAATGCGCGCTCATTTTCCACTTGGACTAAAGATGATCAATAAAAAGGCATAGAAAAATCATTTGAAATGTTATGAATATATTAAATAATGAAAATTTGTCCTTCCCTTCTTTCAATTATTAAATTCTACAATATGTCTCAGATACTTAAGTTGAAAGGTATGTTTGTACTGTTTTTCTAGACATATGTAACATGTGCCATGGCTATAAAAAGCAATAACAGGATTGTACTATATATAACACTACATTATATTGTGTATTAATCAGCGTATTTGTTAACAAATTGTCTAAGTTTATCTGTATCTTGTAAACCGACAATTCTTTCCAGAACTTTTCCATCCTTCATCGCAATTAAGACAGGAACACTGCCAACCTAAACGAAGTATTAAATGACTTTGTTAGAAGAAATGAAGTAAGGAAAGATGCTAATTGTTCGTAGAACAAAGAAACAGATGACTAACTTCATAATCAAGAGCAAGATCACTGTTTTCATCGATGTCAACCTTAGCCAAAAGTACTTTCCCCTGTTTTTCTGCGATCACCGATTCTAAACGAGGAGTTAACATGCGGCATGGGTTACACCACCTACAGAAAGACGAATGTTTTTCATAGTCCAATTAGTTGACATCTTACAAAGAATATATTTTATTATAAAAGAGAGATTTAGAAAATAGGTAATAGCATTATTTATTGTCACTTACGTCGCGAAAAAATCGACGATCACAGGCACTTTAGAATTTTTCACGCGTTCGTCAAAATCTTTAGGATCTTGAATCTTAAAGGTCGCGGATATTGCATGTTCTTGTGCAGGCGCATTCGCTAAATTTCTGACGTTTAAATTCTTACGAATAGCTCTGATACCAACGCGCAACATTTTCTTCACTTTTTAATAGCGAAGTTGGTGTTTATTTCGAAATACTCTTACTTGCAATATCTTAGAAATTGTACTATCGATTTGGCGCGTTAGAAATTATTTCCATCAATTCCTATTCACTCCTCTTTTTTCGGACGAATGTGCAACCAGACGGAATGGTTATTTCAATGAATAATCATTCAATATAGAGGTCGCATTCGATTTACGATACGAACAAAAAGTCCGGTAAAATCAAAGAATATAGAAGTACATAAAAGCTCACAAGTCTCCTTTTTTATCTAACTAGATTCATCTTAGTTATTACTGGGACCACCAGTGGCCGATAGTAGGTACTTAACTCTAGGATACAGTATTCTTTGATAGTATATATAGTATAGTTATATTGTAATAGAATTTTAAATAATTATATTTCATTTTTAGTGTATAAAATGTGCGTGGCTTCAGAAATGCATTTATACATATATTTTTAAAAATAGTCATTTAAGGCGCTCCAATAGAAGGAAATCTCAAAAGTTTGTTATTAAATCAAACGATTTGAAATAATCGTGTACGTGTGAGAAGCCTGCATTCATAAAATGCAATGCATGTCGAAAAAATTTATGTTTCGCACGCTGTACGACAAATATCTTAATTTTTATGTAATAATTTTAACGCTCCTGCGTAGTGATGACTTCGAGGGTAAAATGTTCCTATTATGTAAGTAGAGTACATTAGAATATTAAAATAATTGTTAATTAATCGATAGAAGTGTCTATTGTTGTCTAAAAGCTCGGAGACTATGATCTATGTACCTTCTTCCTCGAAATTCCCCTTCACATTGGCACGTTGTCCTCTATGAAAGTTCTTTTGTTAAATGATGTTTATATGACTTGCCGGAGGCTACATATATGTATAACAAAAGTAATATGCGCAGTAAATCAAATTTGTTCCTTCGGAAAGTCATATAAACGATATTTAATAAAAGAAATTTCATAGAGGACAATGACTCAGTTCAACGGTGGATTTCGAAGGGGACGGTACATAGATCATATATTCTGAGCTTTTATACAACAATAGACACTAGCATCGATTAATTAACAATTATTTTCATGCACTAATGTACTTTACTTATATTACAAGAAAATTTTACCTTCGAAGCCATCACTTTTTAGCAGCGTTAAAATAATTGCATAAAAATGAAAAAAATGCTAAAATCAGAACGTTATAATCTTAAATTGTATTTATGAGGTTCCAGTATGAAAGTGAATTTCGAAGAGGACGGTGCACCGAACATATACTTCGTGCTTTTGAGCAACAATACACATTTCTTTATTCCTTCAATACATCATTTTTATTATAGATTTTCATTACTATAAAAAAGCTTAGATAGTAAAGTTTTTTGAGATACACACTTTTTATAAAAAAATTAATACTTAAATGGATAAAAAAGGAAAACCGTTAAACAATCTACCGGTCGATAATCGAAATGCTTATCATGCCATTGGTCAAAATTCATTCGATGCAAGTATTGCACTCGACTAGCTGCACATCTTTGCGATGATACAATTGGTTGAATAAGGAATGATGGAGTTCGTTATTGGTTATGATTCAGAAAGAGAAGTACCAATCCATTTTTAGCTTATTATTTTTTTTTACTAATAAGGAATAACAAAAGAAACTTCTTTATTGTCACTATACTTTTTATTGCTTTCTCTTTTATATACATTTTAACAATGTGTATATGAACGTAAACAATAAAGTAGTGGTGTAAACGTACGCGCATGCGGACACTAAATATGTGGTATAATATGTATATTACAAGGAATATGGTGGACCTTTTCAAGGTCACAAATTTTCAATATCGTGACATTAAAGACGTCTTACACGAGTGTCATTACTGGGTTAAGCCGTGACCGAAATACAGTGGAAGAATAGGGGCGCGTATGTGTTATATCACAGTTGGTTACCTAAATTAATCTTCGTTATTCATGGATTTTGTATTGTATAAAAATTAGAAGATCGTGCTGCCGCCTGCGAGGCGTCAATACAGAGGAGAGAACTTAGTGTAATTTGGAAATCGCGTGGATATTATCGTATGAAATAAAAGTAGGATTTAAAAATTGAGGTTGATGAAATAAATTAAAGATGGCACGATTTAACGTTAATGCATTATCAATGCAGTTAGTAAAACATGATTCCGAATGAGAGTTGATGATTCACCATAAATATGTGCAGAAGCCATAAGATCTTTCTTCGATGGAATGCAGGTACTTCACCGAAGAAGGAAAGAAAGTTTAATCCTGCGAATCTCTGACTGAAAATTAGATAGGTATGTTTATTAGTAAGTCTTATTTCGTTCTGACATCTAACCTTCGTGATGACCAATGACGCGCTTGATGAACAACGGTACCATTGCAAATCGCTGCAACGGTCATTAAAAGAGAGAAAGAGAGAGAGACTCAGACACATTAAATACATATACATATACATATCCACATTCATATACATATATACACATACACACATTGGAACGCGCGCGCGCGGGTCAACACATAAAATTGTATGCGTATCAAGTCTAACGCGATATGGCCGCTGCCTTGTAGAATTCGCGTATGACAAACTAAGACAATTATCTTATAAGTGAATTTAAATGTAATTAATTTATATCCTTTTGACAGTTCCTTTTTCTTCAACTATAGGTTTATTCATCCTTACATTAGCATTGTTTATTGTTGTATTTGCTTTTTTAAAAGCACTATGTAAGACACGTGTATGATCCTTCTTTACATATAGCTTTTCTACGATTTTACGTTTCCAAATGTTTCTTTAGTTTATATTTATCATGAATATTTATTTTAATTAAAAAGTGATTGATCGTTTTAGATTTTAACAATTCAATTTCTATCTCTAATGTAAAACTTATGATTATTTTCATTTATAGTTAGTATATTAGTGTATTGTATTAATACACAAACTTTGGAAATTACAAGTTTATTTAAATTTTGGATAATGAACATTATCATTTTAAGACACGTTATTTGTTATTATTTGTTGTCGTTAAATCATACATTATTATATGATTATTTTATAATGTTAACTTACAAAATATTCTATAGCACATTTAATGTGAGTATATTTTTGTATAGATCATAAGCAAACTATATATATACTTAACACAATGGATGGCATAAGAGCAGCAGAAGTTTTACCCCTACTTCAAGAACGTTTGGCTATACTACCAGGTGGACGAGACCGTAGAGGAGGTCCAGTTATTGTTTTTCCGACTACCCCAAGAAGAGAACGTGCTAAACCAGAAGACTATCGTCGTTTATTGCAATACCTTTTAGCCGTTCCTGACGATGAAACCAGAGATCTAAGATTTACTGTGATAGTGGATATGCGTGGTGCTACTTGGGATTCTGTGAAAACAATTTTAAAGGTTTTATTATGACATTTAAATTTTTATTTAATCTCATAAATTTTCTAGATAGTTAAATGGTATGATTGCGAAAAGATATATAGCATTAAAGTAGCAATGCTCTTTAAGTAAACATTTCCTACTTATTTGATGAATAAATTTTACGATATATATATATATATATATTTTTTTTAGACGCTAATATACTTGATGTAATTAAATATTCGTTTTTGTATGTACACATGCGTATTAAATGTAAAAATATTTAACAAACTAATTTCTTTTTTTTAATTATTATTTAAGGTATTACATGAATACTTTCATCGATCGGTATATGTTGCACTCATCATAAAGCCAGAGAATTTTTGGCAGAAGCAAAGGACATCATTAGCTAAACAGAAAAAATATAATTTTGAGGTAAGAGAGACAGATAGAAATTTTCATTAAATTCTTGGAATTTTGTCTTTGATATTATGTCTATTATTATTTTGAGCATTAGATGCATTCATGTAGAGAAAGTAATACTGCATGCATCGTTATAAACATTTTAAGTGCACAAAAAAAACGCTTTAACACATTAAGCGCCCAGCCTCGCGTCAACGCGGGTTTCTGAGTCCATCGTTTGAACGTCGGCCCCGAAATGTTGCGGAATTTGTTTGCTTGTATGAGTGTCTTACTCGTTGATTTACACTTTTTAACTCCAAAAACAATACGTATACGATGGTTTGGAAGCAATCAAATATTTTCTTTAGCTACTCGTTGTTCAAAAACATGCAAATAAGATCAGCGTAAGGGCTTTTGTGGCTGATACGTTGCCGGCGTTCAAGATTTAGATGTCTTATATGTCGTCGGCGCTTAATGTGTTAAGATATGTACAAAGTAAATGTCTAATTTTGTGTAAATTTCTACATGCACTTATTTTATACACTTGTGCTGTTTATACTAAATTAAAATTATAAATAAACCGGCATTAGCGTATTATCGTATCATGAATAATTGTATTTTTATGATGTAAGAAATTCTTCAGATTAATATTTTCTAATAATTTCAGATCAATACAATTAGTTTAGAAGCTCTCACAAAAGTTATAGATCCCTCTCAACTGACATCTGATTTGGATGGCTCGTTAGAGTATGATCATAGTCAGTGGATCGAAACAAGACTAGCTGTAGAAGATTTTACCTGGCAAGCTGCTGATCTTTTAGATAGGTTGGATGATTTACAAGAAGATCTTAGTCGTAATGATTTTGCTGATGACGTTGGAGGTGCTAAACATGGTATTGACCTTCATAATGAAATGAAAAAGAAAATTTTGAAAATTCCTGTTGAAGAAATAGAAGTTGTTGCTCAACGTTTACTTCAAAAATTCGACAGTAATATACATTTCACACTCTAATATACTACACGTAATGATTATATTAATTAACGAATATTTGCTTTCTTTAGGCATGTCGACGTCAGGTGGAGAGGGAGGAAGTATCGAAAGTGGCGCAGTAGGTGGAACAGATTCAGATGGTCAGGCATTAGCGACATTAGTTATACAGCATTTAGAATCTGTTCATGCATCGCAACGGCATCTCTTGCAATTGTGGCATATTAAAAAAAAGAAATTAGATCAATGCTTTCAGTTGCGCTTATTTGAACAAGATTGTGAAAAAATGTTTGACTGGATTTGTCATAATAGAGAAGGATTTCTTGCTAATTATGTGGAGATTGGACGTTCTTATCAACTTGCTAAGAACTTTCAAGAGGAACATAAACATTTTACCATGAGTTCAATGAATGTTTATGTGAATATTAATAAAACTCTTACAATGGCTGCTAGATTATTAGAGACACAACATTACGCAGCGGGTCACGTACGAGCTGTTGCGAGTCGATTGGACAGAGCATGGAAGGAATTTGCTGCTGGTCTCGATGAACGTACTGCTGTTCTTGGCCTAAGTGTAGTATTCCATCACAAAGCAGAACAATACGTAGATAGTGTTGCTGGTTGGAGTCAAGCTTGCGATGCCAGCAATCTGCCTAATGAAATTCCTGTTCTTGAATCTCATTTAAGACAGCATCAAACTCTTTACGAAGCAATGTGTCAAGCATATACAGAGGTAAAATATGTAGTTTATAATATCTAATGGTGTTTTAAATTGTATTTTTTCTTTAATAAAAAAAGTTTCCTTCCGCAAATTAATACAATTATTAGAGGCATATTAGGAGATATAACTAAATATAAAATAGAAATAAAAAGTAGGAAAATTAAATGGCATTTCAGAGAGTGTATAATCAGTAGTAAATTCGTAACATTATTGAGAATGAAAAAGATAGTATCTTATTAATCATCTCATTATAAAATAATGAGTAAACAATAAAATCATAAGATACAAATTTTGTATACAAATCTAATATTCGACAGGTTTACAATGCATATCAGGCTCTTTTGAGTGGACTGGGCTCTATGCTGCAAGTATGTCATAGCAGAAGTACAGTCCATCGTTTGGATACATTTTACACTAATTATGTACGAAAAAATTTTTTTTCATTACTTCTAGTCGGTGAATATCCTTGCTTGGTATTTGGGTGCGGTTAAAAGCAACATTAATTATGCAATAATTAACATAGGTTGGACTAAACACTTGTTACTATGGACTTGTTAGGATGGAAGCTTTTATCATGAAACAAAATTGAATTTCGTTTAATCGGTGAAAGGCGCCTAATTTTGGAATGAATTCGTAAAATACTGTTGTTTAGGTGCATAGTACCAGTAAGAAGCTTCTTTATCAACTGGATCATCTTGTGCAAGTCTGTAACCAACCACAGGGAATAGACCACACCATCCGCAAACATGTATGTCACTTAGTGTTTGGGAAAATATATATTTTGGTTAATCTTAATCTCTTTATTGTATTAAAAACTTGTACATTTCGTCCACTTATTCGTGCATAACTCATACAGACTTTTCTTCGTTTTCTATAATTAGTTGTTTTTAATTGCTTGTGCATGCAATTGATAAAGAGACTATATAACTTCATTACGATTGTAAGCATGTCTGTAATGTAAGCAAATACTTTAACTGTCAACTTTAAAGTTTGAACCATAATTTAGGAATTAACCGAATATGTATTAATATTTATTTATATATTACTTACTTGTCATTTTATTTGCTCCTATAATTAATTTTTATGCCAAAATATAAAAGATAAATACTTTTTATCTTAATACATTAATCTTCTATCTTTATTTTAAATTATTTTGTAATCGCAAGTATTTGCTTATGTAGTAGCAGAGGTGTAGTTATTATATGGCGTACATATTAATATATTATTCAATTTTAAATTAAATAATTGGAAGCCTTATATACGACATTTGCATGCCATTTTTATGCATAGAGCCAAGACGGACATAATGCAGAAAGTCATGGTGGCATGAGTGGAAATCCAGCCGCAGATTATAGTGAAGGTGCATCCCATGTGTTAGCAGTTATTCATCAAATTTTAGGTCATCATAGAACATTGGAAGCTCGTTGGCATGCACGCAAAGTTAAATTACATCAACGTCTTGCTTTGAGGTATTTATAAATTTAATTTCTTTCTTCCTTGCCAAAGGAAAATTTATTTTCTTATGCAGTGTTAAAATAGTTCCATTAATTTTTTTGTTTTATTTACAGATTATTTCAAGAAGATGTAAAACAAGTTCTCGATTGGCTAACTAATCACGGAGAAGTTTTTATTCGAAAAAATACAGGTGTTGGACGAAATCTTCAAAAAGCAAGAGTATATCAAAAAAGTCATGAACATTTTGAGAACGTTGCTCAGGTAATATACTATTTCACACTGATAAAATCTTTGTTAATCTGTAACAGAGCTTATATCGTGTAATTATTTATATTCACGTCTTTTCAGAATACTTATACGAATGCAACAAAGTTGCTTACTGCGGCAGAGGAATTAGCTCATACAGGAGAATGTGCTGCCGATGAAATATATGCTGTAGCACAAGAATTGGAATCTCATGTTAGTAGATTTGCAGCGAGAGTCGAACAACGGCGTCGCAGATTAGATCTGGCTGTAGTATTTTATACTCATGAAAAAGAGGTAAATATTAGTGCTATATTTGTTTGTTTATATTTAATGGTATTTATCAAATAATTAATGTAATTATTTTCTGCACTTATTGTAGCTAAGTGGTTGGGTGGACGAGTTGCGGCAAGAATTGCAGCAAGAGGAAGTTGCAGAGAATTTGGAAACAGCAGAAAGACTACTTGATCAGTGTGCACAACACAGAGCGTCGTGTCTTGAAGCTTGTGCCTCGACCATTGCACAAGGTGAAGCATTACTTCAAGAACTACGAGAATCTACAGATGCACCCGATTCTACGGGCTCTGTATGTATTAATTTATTAATTTATTTTAAAATATCAAAATATTTTTCAAATCACACTACGTATTTCATTTCATCTTACGAAAATATGGAAATATTTCAGGTAACTGCTGTAGAAAGTGCTCTTGATAGATTGGCTGGTTTACGGCAAGAATTAGAAGAATTATGGGCAACAAGAAAATTAAGGTTAGAGTTGTGTTTGCGATTGCGTGTTTTCGAGAGAGATGCGTTAGAAGCCAGTGGACAACTTGAAATGTGGGCACAAGACTTACAAGGTACTCCTCGTGAAGGTTCACCCGAACAGCTGTTACGTGTACATAATGACGGTGTAGCTCATATGCAAAATACTACGTTTCAAGTGTTACAACAAGGCCAAGAACTTGCACAGGTAAACCAAATTTTATTGATTTGTACATTTTATTAAAGATCTTTTCTTATCAAATACTATTTTGCTATTATGATCTTAGGTTCTAGAACAAGCCGGAGTTTGTATTATGGCAGATGGTCAGCATAGTGCTACAGCAAGAGTTCAAGTGCTTCTTGAATTTTTAAATGAAAGAGAAATGGATGCAGAAGATCTTGCGGAAATGCGGAGAGTTCGATTGGAACAAGCCGCACAATTGGTGCAATTGCAAACAGATGCCACGCATGTAGCTAATTGGATTAGAAACGGAGAAGCTATGCTTTTAGCTTCCTTAAGGGTTCCAGAAAATTTACAAGATGCTGAACAACTACGGTTAGAACATGAGCAATTTCAAGTAGCTATAGAAAAAACGCATACTTCTGCTGTACAGGTAATTACAATGTGTGCTTTATCATTTTATATTAATTCTTTGTTAGTACATTATTCGTAAATTTTCATTATGTCATTTATCGTGTTTTCGTAGGTGAAACATAGAGCTGATGCATTAGTAAGCGCGAATCATTATGACCCCAAAAGTATTCGAGAAGTAGCTGAAGATGTCACAAAAAGGTGGCAACAGTTGGTAACTTGTGCAGAAGAAAGGCATAAATTAGTAACCGCGAGTATTAATTTTTATAAAACAGCGGAACAAGTTCGATCGGTACTGGATAGTTTAGAACGTGAATATAAAAGGGACGAAGATTGGTGTTTTGGTGGAGAGAAAGGCGGCCAAGTACCTAATCTTGTGTCTAAACATCAGGAACAAAAAGAAGCGTTTTTAAAAGCATGCACCTTGGTGCGAAGAACGGCCGAGACATTCCTAAAATACACTAATCGCAGTCTACAATTTTATAATTATCAAGCTAATAGCGTTGGGTCCGAGAACAAAGTTAAAAGTTAGTATCTCAAATTAAAATAAGTTCTAATTGTAATTTCAATTTTTTTCTAACATATTTTTATTGTTTTATTTTCATGTTTATAGATATCTTAGAAGAATTGTTAAGTAAAGAAAATAAAGTACTGGAATATTGGACTCAACGAAAAAAACGCTTAGACCAGTGTCATCAATACGTTCTTTTTGAGCGTAGTGCAAAACAAGCAATCGAATGGATAAGGGAAACTGGTGAATTGTATCTTGCAACACACACGAACGTGGGAAAAAATCGTATCGAAAACGAGCAATTGTTACAAGAACATAACGAATTTAAAGGTGCAGCAAAGGTAAAATATTTTTAAAAAAGAAATAAAAAGAGAACGTGTATAACTTTATAGTTTTTACATCGTTTCATTGTAAAAGATAGTAATAATAACATAACATGCAATTGTACACTTATTGTTTATGTTCAGGAAACCAGGGAAAGAGTAAAATTGCTGATTCAGTTAGCAGACAATTTAGTTGAAAAAGGACATGCTCATGCTGCTGTTATTAAACAGTCTGTGGCGGAGGTAGATCAGCGTTATAAAGATTTTAGCATGCGAATGAATTACTATAAGACGCAAATTGAAGATGATTTGGGTATACAATCAGACGACGGCCATAAAGATTTAGCTATAGACCGTAATTCCGATCCTTTATTGGAGGAGAAAATTAAAGGAAAAGATTTAAAAGAATTGAATGAAGAGAAACGGCGATCAGCTAGGCGAAAAGAGTATGCTTCTGATTAATGTTTACAAAATTTAAATTAAAAAGTACTTGTGTTCATTTATGTTAAAATATTTTTCTTATTATCATTCAGGTTCATTATGGCCGAATTATTGCAAACCGAACGTACATACGTTAAAGATTTAGAAACTTGTATTCGTTGTTTCTTAGAGGAAACGCGTAATGGAAAAGGAAACGTACCAACAGGATTGCAAGGTCGAGAATCCATCATTTTTAGCAATATGGAAGAAATACATCAATTTCATTGTAATATATTCCTTCGTGAATTGGAAAAATACGAAACCATGCCCGAAGACGTTGGGCATTGTTTTGTTACTTGGGTAAGTAACATTTAGTTTAATTAAGTTCAAAAATAACCTAATAGATCATTTTCGTAATTATCTATATAATAATGTTTATTGCAGGCTCCAAAATTTGATATGTACGTGACTTACTGTAAAAATAAGCCAGAAAGTAATCAATTACTAGTTACGCATGGTGGTACGTGGTTTGAAGAATTACAAAGGAAACAAAAAGTTGAACATCCAATAGCCGCATACCTCATTAAACCAGTGCAAAGGATCACAAAGTATCAGCTTTTGCTTAAGGATCTTCAAGTATGTAAAAAATATAATTAAAAATAAATTTGACTAATTTTCTCGTATAAACGTATAAAAATGTTTTATAATATTAATATTTATGATCACAGGCTTGCTGTCAGGAGGGACAAGGTGAAATTAAAGATGGATTGGAAGTGATGTTGAATGTGCCTAAAAAAGCAAACGATGCCTTACATTTAAGCCTATTGGAGGGTTGTGATGTCAGGATAGATACTCTTGGAGATGTAGTATTACAAGATTCATTTACGGTATGGGATCCAAAGCAGCTGATAAGAAAAGGCAGAGATCGTCATATATTTCTTTTCGAATTATACTTATTATTTAGTAAAGAAGTAAAAGATTCAGCTGGAAAGGTTTGTACGTTTTGAAAAGTTAGTGTAGATAATTTGTAACATAAGTTTTTATATTATTGTTTTTTATGATTTATCAGGTAAAATACATTTACAAAAGTCGCTTGATGACTTCCGAATTGGGCGTCACTGAGCACATTGAAGGAGACGAATGTAAGTTTGCAGTATGGACTGGAAGAGCACCTACCGGCGACACCCGTGTGGTTTTAAGAGCAAATTCGATGGAGGCGAAGCAATTGTGGGTCAAGAGATTGCGTGAAGTAATTCAAGAAACGTACTTCAGCTTGAGTATGCCGAAGAGTCCTGCCAAGAAGAGTTCGAGCCAACGATCGAGTAGAGACCTGGAGGAATGTGCATCCTTGAACGATAGTGTAGAAAATTTGGACAGGAATTCATTGGCTTCATTTGGTTCGACGAATACAACGGATTCGGACAAGGTAATTATCTTATTCTATCTCGTAGAAAACAGAAATAGATAATTTTAGCATATATTTGTTTGTTTTTCTCTTACATCTGCGATAAGCAGATATATATATATAATACCGCCGCGTAAAACGATCGTGTGTAATAGCTTGCTTCGCATAGCGCAAAACGGTGTATCTGTGTTGTTTCTTGATATATGATATAACAAAAAGAGATATATTTCAAAGAATGAAGGTATATTCTAATCGAGGAATAGTAAAAGTGTCGAAGGAAAAAATAAAAATAAAAATTTTCGAGTATTTTCCTCCCTAAAATTGTTTTTCAAAGGTCTTCTTGTACGCAATGCAGTAGGATTTAATTTACTTAATCGTACGATATCCTGCAGTCGAGGACGAGACATTAAAATCAGCTGCCCCGGTTAGATGGTGACTGCGCACTGAGAATTTCCTCGAGGAGAAAACATCGATGAAAGGCGTTATCGAGCATCCCTCCCTTCTTCTTCTCGATAAGCCCATTCCACCTACCGTGGCATTCAAAGAGGCGCTCACGGCGTTGGTACTCAATTCTAGAAAGGGTGCGATTAGTACGGGCGCGACTGTCGGCCCGGACGGATTCGTTTGGATTGTCGCGTCCCGTCCCGTCCTGTCCTACCTTACATATACTGTTCTCTCTGTTTTTTCTCTTGTTTCACGTCTCTTGTCACGTCACGTCACGTCTTTTCTCGTCTCGTCTCGTCTCGTCTCGTCTCGTCTCGTCTCTTCTCTTCTCTTCTCGGCGCATGAATTTTCTCTCGAACGGTAGAAAAACGTATTTCGTGTATCAAAAAGCAAAGAAGAAATAAAAGAGTAGAGAACAAAATTCACTCGAAAATGGCTGTCGGCTTTTCGCCGATCTATCCCTCCTTCGTTGGTCTATTTTTCTCTTTACAAACCTTTCACCGAATTTCGTGTACAAACCGACACGTATGAACTCCAGTAAGTCGTAAGGAAATATCGTCACCGATATTATGACGTCACCGGCCGGAAAACCGGCAACGATTGCCCAAAAGGCACGCCGAAAAATCTCTTTACCGTGGTTCAGACAGAGCTCGGTCACACCACCTCACGCGACCCTCGCCAGGCAGCACACCATCGACACCCCGGGCTCTTTTCAAGCTCGACTTTTGCGTCGCCAACCCTCTCTATCTCAGGTATTCTTTCTCTCTCTTTTTCTCTCCTTTTATATTTTTCACACTTTCCACATTCATTCTTCTTCTACTTCTTATTTTTTGTCTTCGTCTTTTTGTCCTTTGCCCTTTCACTCGCCATCCCGTCTCTGTGGCATCTCGATCGTGCGCGTAAGCGCACGATTTAAGCGCATCCAACTGTAATCGATGTTTTCACTATTGGACCTTCCCGAATTTATCGCTGCCTTTCTAATATGCTATAATTTGTCTTTTTTTTTTTAAACAACCACAAATTCGTTAGTTGACTTTGCTTTTCATCGTCATCGCACACTTTTACTTGACAAAATCTCGCTAAAATATCATTGATGCTAGATTATATATTTTATCGGTTTTTCATATGTCAATTCATGGGCAATTTTTTGCAACCAATTCTTACGAACTGCTGCCCTTGAGTGTGTCGCGTTGCGCTCGCGCGAATCACATTTCCTAATATAGACTTAGGTTAGATCTAATAACCGCAGCAACTTATAATCGCTCGTCGACCGCAAAAAGAACGATAAAGAAAACTCTCTCTCATGGAGAAGAAATACGCTAACGGTACGAATTATGTCATTTATTCGTATTTCGTCTAATGAATGGTATCCATTTAATCGTGGGCCACGAAAATGACAAATTATCCATATTTCGTCCCTTTTAATTTAGGCATTTTTGTCAATCGTATGAATGTTTATCTGTACTCGGTCTTTTCTCCTTTGGATTCCTCGTACACATCCGTATGGGATCGAACTAATACGGATTTTGGCGCGTGGAATATTCTATTTTCGTCATGGAATGCGCGAATACGAAAGAGAGAAAGAGAAATAACAAGAGGGAAAGAGAGAAAAAGAGTCTTGATGAAGACAATGCAGATAAAACGCGTTCGTCTTCGTGAAAATTAATATATATCATAAATTTCAGCCTGTTAATTAAAACTAACCGTTTCTATATTCTTCATTTACCTTATTAATTGCAAGTAACTTTTTCATGGATGCATACCCATGATTGGTGTCTACTCTAAGAAGTTTTCCTGTTTCGAGTAATTGACTCCTCGTACTCTAAAAAGGAAGCACTTTTCTTGTAAACACCATCCAAACGATTACACGGACCGATCGGACCTATTTTAGCGAACGTACCACATTAGACGCTCCAACGGTCCGTAAATTCAAAGACGATTTCTCGATGATGTCGGTTCCAAGTTTATATCCGCGTATGGCGTGTACTCTCTCACACTCTTCCTCCCTCTCTTTCTCGCTATTCGCTCATAAAATCTGGTACCCTGATGCGTTTGTTTGCTTACATTCCCACGTTAAAGCACTCCGCTCTTTCCTTTTTCCCGTGGAGAGTTAATCACGAATAGAAAAAATATTAAAGGAAAAAATGAGAAAGAGAAGTTGCTATTTTTTCGATTTTCATTCTTAGACTGGCGTAACCGAAATGACTTGGGTGGTTGCGGATCATCTAGCAGCACCAGGATCTAGAGAACTGACGGTGACGAAGGGTCAACAAGTTGAAGTCTTAGAAAATTGTAGCGGTAATGGAAACGTCAGTGGCATCGTTGCTACCGGTGAATGGACATTGGTACGTTTACCACTCGCTCCAGGACAAACAGATCCACCAACAGAAGGGCTTGTACCTACGAGCGCTTTGAAACAACCACCAAGCAATTCCTGTAAGACCTCACCATCAAGAAAACCACCCAATCAACAACAAACATTGCTTCAGCAGCAGCAGCAGCAACTCAATCAATCTGTGATCGGACAACAACAACTTGCGGCTATAGTAACTGGTTCTACTGCATCATCATCTCCAGTTTCGAATTTAACACCGTCGAGCGAAGAATCGGGTAAGTTTTTTTTAGAAATTGTTTTTCGATAATTACATTTCTAACAACACTATTGAATAACTATGGATTTTGAAACGACTAAAAGAAATAACGAGAAAGGTGGTTACGCTCGATAACATTTGAAAGAGGCAGATAACTATCCGTACTTGTACGTGTACTAGAAGACCCGAGCGCTCGATCAATACGACGCACGGAACACGAATGTCCTTGACCACTTGGCAGCCTGGGGCCAGCGTCACGGTCAAACTGGCCGTCGATCATTCGACCCGACCTATGGCAATTCATTATCTAACAAGAACAACTTACGCGTACTGTTACTTTTTCTCTCTATGTCAAACTCTAGGAGAGAAACTATAGACGCGATGAGGACAGACAATGAAAGGAAGAGGCGGAAGGGGTTTGGATCGAAGAAAAATAAGTGAGGGCAAAGTACGATGAGGATGCTTCCAAGACATGACGACTAACTTTTTCCTTGAGAACTTCGAGACAGATAGAACGGAAGAGTCACGCAAGCTTTCTCTCAAGCCTGTGCCGCATCTAAAAATAAGAGAGCAACGTCAACCCGATATCATAGGAGTATATCTCGTTATAAGAGGCGACTACACACTTACCACTTTCGACTCATCCATTTTATTATCTCCGTTTCGGTACTACAGATAATAATCGTTTATAAGCCTAGCGATGGTACATAGCGATGATGTGAACTCCTCCGAAATTAATGCTATTTCTACTCACTTTGCTAAAAAGTTAGGTAATGATAATAATCAAACTAAAGGATCATCGATAATTTGGATTTTTTTCGGAAAAAAATGGAAGTATATTGTGGTTAAATAAGATATAACGTTTATTATAGTTGAAGTTCGTCATAACGTCCAATGGATTTCTGATTCATTACTGTTATCGCTATCGTTATCGCAAATGACTAAAACCATCTCTCTCTTTGTATTGCTTTCAGAAATCATCGGGAGCGATGGTAGCGGCTCCGCTAGTACAAGTTCACCTGGAAACAAAAGACGCGGTTTTAGCGGGTGAGTAGCTTTATAACGCGTTCACCTACGTTTCTAATTTATTACGAAATTCCTTCAAGCATTGTATTCGTAAAAAAATACAATCGCGTGCAAATGTGTCAAGTGATTAATTTCATCTAGACCTTTTATATACGGTCTTCTGTTAAAAAGCTATAATTCTTTGTGTTTTCACACAAGATACTAATCTTTAAAAATACATTTACTAACAATGAATTGTTACATTTGCAGAAATATCGGGGCTAATGTAATAATGTAAATTTCTTTCATTCAAATAATTGAATTTACTTTTAACCGAAACTTACGAAATTTAGTTTGTAACTTTGGCACACGTTAACGTGCACATTTATCTTATACATAAATAATAGACGTTTTAAGAATAAGCATAATCTTATAAAATATTAGCAAATATGTTCTAATGCAATATTTGTTTACGGCAATATATCCATAAATAAGACGCATAGAAATTATAGGTTGTAAGTCTGATACGGTCATATAAAATCATAACGAGTCGAAAGTACTTAACCTAATTACAAATGAAAAACGCACGCTTAGTTATTAGCAATTGATCAATGTGCATAGTGAGTGCCGAGTCAAACGGCAATGCGTTGAGCATAGTGGCGATTCTCTTTAACGCCTATCCCCGCTCTTATTGTTTTCACTGGCGACACGACAGGCACAACTGTGCCCGTGTTTATTAATAGCAGTAAAATCAAGATGATGTGGTAGGAGAAACGCGTTCTCGCTGCCAGTACGTCGCATTTCTCTTCCTATAATTCGTCGGGTTGTTCTCGAATGATACACCTTCCGTTGTGTAACTGTTAAAGAAAGTAACGACGATATCATTCGTAAAACTCTCCGGTCTAGTCGTGAAATTTCGTTAACGTGCTGGGTAATACGAAGAGTTCGTTGGTGTGTCACAGGAGAAAGTGGCTACCACCTCCGCTGCGTAAGCTCAGCCAAGGCAAGGTCGATAAGGTCGTTTCAACGGCGTCGTCGACTGCGTCAACGGCTGCTGCTGCTGCCACAGTTAACAGTGGTGGCATTCCGCTAACGGCGACGTCTTTAACAACGGTGACGACAGCAACCACCACCACGACAACCGCTATTTCTTCTATTTCCGCTGCTACACCAGGAACTGTTACGCCAATAGCACCTACGACGACTTTGGTTAAACAAACGACAACGGTGGTGGCAACGGTGACGCCAAGCGGTAAAAACATTGGATCCTTGAAAAAGAGCAGCTCTGACAAACGTTTCAAGCTACCATCAGGAGCTGCTGAACAAAAACGTGCCGTTGCTGTTTCTGCTGGAAACATCAGAATCAGTTCCGAACTTGAAACTTTAACGGGATCCGAAGAGGCTGAAAGAGAGGAAGAGGAGGAAGAGGAAGAAGAGGAGGAACACGGTGAAACTTCTGAAACGATATCTACAACTTACGACGACGGTGAAGGTAACGTCTTTCATGAACAAAATGGCACTGAGGATGGAGAAGATGACTTGGAATTACCGCCTCCAATGAAACCGATTACCGAGCCGATTTTAGTCGCTGCCGCAAATGGTCCTCCTGGTTCAGCGATACCCGACGAATTACCTGGGAAAAGAGTGAGTATATGTTTACTTCCGTTAGTTTAAAGATGCATTTCTTTATATTGCATATTCTTATCTTTCTTATCTTTCAGGCATCTGAATGTTCTAGCAAAATACTTGATGGAGCCACCACGGCAGATTTAGCAGAAATCGAACAGATCGTAAAGGAAAGGATGGTAAGTTGTTATCATCTTGTCTAATTATTTCTCGATCAAATGTATTTTCACAAACATAGGAACAACATACCGAAAATCAAGAAAGGCATAGTCTGATGCGAACGGAAAGAACAACAGCAGGCGATAGAGGTTCAAGTGATGGCGAAAATAATTATGCTCGTGCCATCAGTCCATCTCTCGTTACTGAAGAATGCGATCCCGAAACTGCGGCTCTAACCAAAAGACAATTTGTCATTCGCGAATTGGTTGAAACGGAAAGAGATTATGTCAACGATCTTAAACAAATTGTCGAAGGATACATGACGCTGATGCGAGATCCAGAGAGCGACATTCCACTTCCTGAGGATCTTCGAGGAGGAAAAGACAAAATGGTATTCGGTAACATAGAAGCGATCTATGAATGGCACAGAGAGTGAGTATATTTAACATTACTGACCCATTCATTCTCCTTTCTCTTTTTCTTGTCTTTTTTTCTTGCATATATCAGCAAGTGAAAATATTACGACTCATCAGCCAATATGTGTGTGTGTGTGTTAACAGAATTATTTTTGTGTCTTCAGCTTTTTTTTGAAAGCTTTGGAGAACTGCATAAAATGCCCGGAAGAACTCGGTCCTCTTTTTAAAAGATATGAAAGGAAATTACACATGTACGTTGTTTATTGTCAAAATAAACCCGTTTCTGAGTACATCGTGTCCGAATATATATACACTTACTTCGAGGTAATTATAATTACTTGTAGTACCTTTTTTCACAAAATAATGGATACTTCGTCAATATACTTTGTCTTCTTTTTATATGTTTTTATTTCTTTGAGAAGTTTTATTTTTTTGAGATACATCACTACATTCCGAAATATTATAGGAACTGAGGCAGAAACTTAAACATCGTCTGCAACTTTGCGATTTGTTAATAAAACCGGTGCAAAGGATTACAAAGTATCAATTACTTCTTCGCGAGGCATTACGTTTGACCGAACGTACTCAAAGATTATCGGAGATCGAAGGACTTAGAGCAGCGGTTCATGTTATGCGAGTTATTCCAAAAGCGGCTAACGACATGATGGATGTGGGAAGGTTACAAGGTTTTGATGTAAGTTAAATAAAGACTTAATTTCGAATGGCAGATCATCTAGTAACTTGCTGACAATTTTTGTTTTTTTTTTAACATTCCACGTAACATTTATTCTTATAGTATATTTTTAAACTACAAATTTTTATAACATGCCAAAAAGTTTAATGATTTCACGTCCATTCATTCCTTTATTTCGTTTGAAGGGTAAAATAACAGCACAAGGTAAACTTCTGCTACACGGGCCTTTGTTAGTGTCAGAAATTTCGAGCGTACCAACGAGAGGAAAAGAGTGGCACGTATTTCTTTTCGAGCAAAATATTATCTTCAGCGAAGCCGTTGGTAAGAAGACTCAATTCACCAGCCCAGCCTACATATATAAAGCTCATATACAGGTAATTTTTTCTCATATTTTTCATGTCAAAGTATATATACGACCTATCGAAAGATGCTAAGAATTGTCGTTATTATCAATTTTACCGAAATCGGCTTAGCAATGAGAAAATGCAACGAAATTAAATAACTTCAAAAAATGTAAATATCTTTATTTGGAAAGTAAATTAACTCGATCCATAAATTTCATCGTTAACGATGTGTGTATAAAAATCGTTGAAAAAAAAAAAAAAAAAAAAAATGAAAAAAAAAAAAAAAACAAAAAATAAAATAAAATAAGAGAAATGTATGCATTCGCCGGTATGTTTTCGTGCAGGTAAACAAAATGAGTCTCGAGGATTCGTACGACGATCCGGACAAATTTGTGATTCGATCTACGGATCCTCGAAAGCCCGGTCTAGGATTTTATTGCAGCGTAGTTGAAGAAAATGGACCTCGCAGACAGGAATGGGTAGATACGATCACTGCTATCCTACAAACACAACGTGACTTTCTCAAGGCGTTACAGTCACCGATTGCCTACCAAAAGGAACTTACCAAAGATCCACTGTAAGCGTCTCTATTTACCACTGAATTACACTGACTCTCTTTAACACTCGACCTGTGAATATTCGTTCCGACATATTTTTGTATATTTTATATAAAAAAAAGAGATACAAGCGCTGTAAGCTAGATAACCGTAGTCGTCACCTAAATCATCACCTTCGTCCTTTTTCCTTGGATTCTTTAGTCTCTACCCTTAGCACATGATCGGCGTTCCTTCGATTATTCAAGGATCTTTTCTTCGTTGTTGCCATTCTTGTTGTTGTTGTTGTTGTTATCGTTGTTGTTCCTGTTAACACATATCATCGTCATTCATCGGAATCGTCATCGTTATTCTTCTTCTTCTTCTTCTTCTTCTTCTTCTTCTTATAACGATATGTATTGTCATTATTTATTCCGTCATCACTTGAAATAGAGATATACTTGGTTACCTCTTTTAATACTTGTATTTTCCAAAATGTTCCGTATCATCATCCCGTAGCAGCACGAATAACCATACAAAAGAAAAAAAGAAAGAAAGATAATCCTTTACTTTACTTATTACATACATACATACATACTACCTTCGACCGAGAAACGATCTATGTAAGGAATATACGCTGTCGACGAATTATTTAAAGTGAAAATTCGACTTTGTATTAACGTAATAACGTTGTTCTATAATTAAACTTTATCCAAAAGAAAAAGCAGGCAATAGAAAAAGGACAAAAAGAAAGAAACAAACAAAAAAAGCAGGGAAAAAGTGAAAAATATATATATATAAAAAAATATGAAAAATATGAACAAAATCTAACATGTCGAGATCGAGAAAGGAGAAGTATTTTTAAGAGAAATAATACCGTAAAAGAAAAGAACTTATACTTTGAATGAAGTAAAAATTACAAGCAAAAAAAAAACAAACAAGTTAGACTTCTAGATAAATTAGAATCGGTTGAGGCCGAATGTCAAAGTACTTTTCCATTTCCAAATGGATCACATTTTGGTCTTTTGCCCCCTCTCCTATTCTTCTCTAAAGCTCTATGGATCGTTGTATTACTCTTCCACAGCCACCTTTCGCTTCCAAGGCCTGTAAACGAGCGTTAATCCGTTCCAATGTGCATATACATAGTGCGTGCGTACGCGCGTGTGTGGGTGGTGTCTGGGGATGTCATGCGTGAAAGTATCCCGCGCGCGTGCGTTTACGTATGTAAGTATTGTATACTTACGTATACGAAAATGCGTACATCGCATACGGCACACATACGATGTACAATTTTCACGCCTCGGGTGTGTACCACGCTATTTAATGATATAATTATCTCGAGAATGTACAATATATTTATAATAATTTTAATAACGTTTATAAATTCCATTTATGTGAGGTATCTGGTGACGAGTACACTGTACATAGTACGTATTAATTCTCGAAAAAGCATCAAAAAATCAGGGCTATAATCAACTCGCGAAACGTAAATGATATTGTTTAGAATAAACTGTAAAATACGAAGACTGTGATTATAATGCGTCCTTCTTTCTCACGCCTACCTAATGTACCCGTGCATGCGACTAATGGCTTGTTTTATTATTATTTTAAGTGAACACAGTACTGCGATTAGCTATTTCGGAATTCTTTATTCTTTATTATTACTGTCGTTTATTTTTCTCTTTTTTACGTTTCACGACTTTTCTCTCTTTTATCTTGACAAAACAATCCTTTTATTTGTTTCCCCTTTGTTAATTATCCATAAAATAATTTAATATCACATCTTTCAACGATGGTCTTTGAGAAAGGAAACGTCGTTAAACGCCCTTTATTTTCTCAAAAAAAACGTTGATGTTAGTTGTTTAATTTCACAAACACTCACGCACACACATACCCACAGAAAGATACTTGTTTGTTTCAATGTTAAATAAGGCTATTTAGAAATTTTATTTTATTCGATATTATTTCTTTCTATATTGTTGATTACGAATGAATTATAATTTTTGGTTTGTTCATCTCCTGTTGTGATATCGCATCAAATTCACGTCAAGACTCGTTCGGCTCGTAATTGATATTTTTTACAAACTTATTTCCTGATCGATTTAAAAATTCAATGGCGATCCAATTGTGATCTAATTGTATAAATGACTTGTTAGTAAATATTGAAAAGAAAACAAAATATAATTATAATTAAAACGAACCTTGACGCGTAGTACTGTGTTTTGTTTTCATTTATAATTTGCTGACAAATAGCCGAGTTCCAACAACGGAGCCAGTGGTTCGAGAGACCATATCAGTAGCCCCGACGCTTTCGACAGTATCCCCCGGAACGATGCACAAAGAAAAGAGTTTCCCTCCTCAGCAGAAGATAACTCGACCGATTCAAAGGACTCAATACGGTGGTTTAGATTGCGAATTACCACGGACGCCGAGTCCGACGAAGAGTAGGCTTAACTTCCTCGATGGATTCAGGAATACTCTACGCGCTCGATCCCCAGTTCGTACCAATTCGATACCGGTGAGAAATATTTCATAACGATTAACCGATGTTCATATCGATAATATGCTAGTTAGATAATTCGCATTCTATAATTAGTATTCTTGATTGCAGCAAAGGGGCTCTTCTCCTTCTTGATGTCTGTCGCTAACTGCTATGTACTGCATTACCTTCTGTCGTCGAATCCACAAATCCTCGATCTTTTATTGTTAGAGAAATAAACCGAGCGAGGCATTATCAGAAAAAGCGTACGATCGGGTCACTATTAGTTGTTGTCTTGTTGTCGTTTGCTAAGTGCAGTGTAGTAGACGCACGTTAGAACTTTTGATCGGTAAATAGCATAACACCGTCAGGCCGAGGAGCAAAAGAAAATAATATTCTCCAACAACTAACACGCTAGCCTACCTAAAGTGAAAAAAGAAAATATAAAACGATAGTTTTTATAGTATTACAGGACTACTAGGACCGTTGTTATTTATATTATCGCCGTAAATGTTCAGACTATTAACAATAAGATAATAATTATATACTGCTGCTGTATTGCTATACAAAACTATCAGATTTACTATTATTTTTGCTACTGCTGTTACTACTACTACCACTACGACTATTACTGCTATTACTAATACCATTATCATATTTACTACACTACTATTCTATTTCTATCTCTCTCTACTATTGTTACTGCTATGATTGCAATCGTCATTCTCTTCATCATCATTGGCCGCTGCAACTGTTGTTACTACTGCTATTATTATTCTATCGCTACTAACTACTACTGTACTATCTGCTACTACTACATCATCCAGATAGCTACTTTCATACTTCTATAACTTTTGGTGAGCATGATGGAGTATTGAATGCGCTACTGTATCAGTGATATGCTTGCATGATCAATTTTACTTCAATTTATAATAATGTGCAATTTATAGAAGAATATAAATAAATAGAACAACAATGATTGAGTAATCTTATTGTTTAGGTCGTTCCGGGTGCACGAGTAAGATTGGCAGCCGACTGGGGTAAACTACGTGCCGGTGACGAACTCGTCGTTTCTCGTTTGGACGGCCCTGGACTAGTAGTTTCACATCATAATAAGAAAGAAGAACTATGGATACCAGCTAGCCTTGTTCCAAATTTGTCTATAAGTAGAGCATGGTCCTTCCGTCCGAGCAAAATAGATTCCAATAAAGATATTGTACAACCACAAGATAGATCTCCAGAAAAAAAGGGACCGCCTACTATCCTAGCAAGTACAAGTATGATAAAGGCAACTGCTGGTGAAGATGTTAGACTTTCGGTGGAAATTATTAACGTCGATTCAGCAACTGTTACGTGGAAGAAAGAAGACGAGAAAGATAATCAAATTATTAGAGAAAGCGATCGTTATCGATTTGAACAAGTCGCTGCTTTTCTCTATTTAGAAATTGTAAGATGTCGTCAATCAGATTCGGGATTATACCGATGTTATGTTGAACATGACACTGGTTCTTGCTGGACAGAGATTTCCCTTTTTATCACAGGTATGAGAATCAGGAATTCGTCTAACGTTAAACAATTATTAATTCAAATACAACATAACAGTAAACGATGATTTTCGAATAATTGTTAATTTGATTTTTTTTTAGGCGGAAGTGGAAGTACGTGGGCGCGAGTCGTTGGTCCGACAAAGATCGAAATAGATTGGGAATGTTCCAGCGTTGATTCGTACAATATAGAAGGTAGAACAGCACCTTTTCAAACTTGGGTTTTGATGGCAACGGATGTAAAACATCCACCAATGACTTTAGAATTACCGCCTGGCGCGTCATACAGTTTTCGTATTGTTGGGAAAAATGGAAACGTTACTTCATCTTCCGCGGAAATAACGTTGACTGGTTTTGAAGATAACGTAAATTGGGAAACTGAGCAGTTTATTGGGAGATATTTAGAACTAGATGAATTAGGGAAGGGTAGATTTGCAACTGTAAGACGTGCTCGTGATAAAGGAACGGGTCAAGAAGTGGCACTTAAGCAAACTCCAAGACACAAGCAACCACGGTCCTTAACTCGAGCCGAGTATGATTTGTTAGCGTCTAGTCATCATGGTAACATCATTAGAGCCTTTGCTCTATTTGAAAATGCTCCACGTCCAGGATTCGATACGATCGTGCTAGAATTGTAAGTTTTATTCATAGAATATAATTCCTTAAATTTTTCTACACATGCACATACGTTACATTTAACTTCTTGACATTATTTAGAGTTCGAGGTCCAACGCTATTTGTTTACCTTAGTAAAAAACCAGATTATACGGAAGGAATGGCTATCAAATATACGAGTCAATTGTTGTCAGCTCTTCAATGGTTACATAGACGTAACACAGCGCATTTAGATTTAAAACCTGAAAACGTATTGGTAGATCAGGATAGCGGTATAGTTAAATTAATAGATCTTGGTGAAGCAGTAAGAGGTCCAGTCGACGAAGTCGTACCACCTGCCGATTTAGAATTCGCAGCACCAGAATTGGTACTTGGTAAACCTACAGGAACTTGTACGGATATGTGGGCTGCTGGTGTTTTCATTTATGTACTTTTAAGGTGATATATTAATTGATATTCTTTATTAAATTACAATGCTTATATCAATTGCGATTATAATCGACAACGTAGATTTACTTGTTACATTTTATATTTTAGCGGTGTATCGCCATTTCTAGATGATTCTGTAGAAGAAACAACTGCGAATATATTAAAGTGCGATTTTTGTTTTCCCAATGAATACTTTGAATCTATATCTAACGACGCGAAAGATCTTCTTGGAAGATTATTGTGTTTACATGGCGAAGAAAGAGCTACCGCTGAAGCTACTTTAACATCGCCTTGGTTCAAGGTAATAAATGATTTAGCAATAAAAAACAGTAATTTTCATAATATGATAAGAATGTTCTTTTTTCTGTAGACTCCAGCAAGCTCTGCAATATCGTCAATTAGATTGGCCGAATTTACCGAGCGACGAGCACACTGTTCAAAATCGCGACAAGATCGTAATGACAGATTCTATTCGTGATATTTTAAATAAAAAAAAATAATCTCC
Source organism: Polistes canadensis (assembly GCF_001313835.1). Taxonomy (NCBI): domain Eukaryota; kingdom Metazoa; phylum Arthropoda; class Insecta; order Hymenoptera; family Vespidae; genus Polistes; species Polistes canadensis. Next base: position 1,475,434 of record NW_014569557.1, on the reverse strand, counting down.
TACAGAGAGAGAGAGAGAGAGAGAGAGAGCCCTTTCCCTCTTGTCCCCCAAGTAATTTTATTACATGCTTAATGGTACTTAGAATGATGATAACTTTTTTGTAAATAATAAGAGTTAATCGAAAGATGTACAGCACATAGCAACCTTTTTTATTTATCGTTTTTTACCAATATTTTTAACTTTAACATATCTTTTTATTATATTACACGATGGCAATTTTAAACAATGTTTATGTCGTACATTTAATATAAGATATATTAATAGAACATATTGAGAATTTAGAAAATCCTAGAAATTATTTTACTTGAAATGAAAAAAATATTATTAACTAGCATAGGCTATATTTTTAAATTTTGACATACATAATTCTGAAAGAAGAAAAAGAAATATTTTTTACCACTTTATGTTTAACAAACTAGCATTATTTACAATGTTAAATCTTTCTTTGTCTAATAGAACGTAATATGAAGGTTAAATTAAAAATGTTTTTAATCAAAAACAATGAAACCTATATTGAAGTAAATGTCTATAAAAATGCCGTACCCTTGAAACAAATGATACAAATTTCTTTTTTATTAAAAAAAAACAGCTAACTACAACATTTTTTTATTCTCTTCTTATTAAACAAAAAGAAATGATACATAAATACAAAGACAGAGAAATTGAAATTATTATTAAAAATTGAATTATATTGAAAATTTATCCATTCATCGAAGTTCTATTTATGAACATTTGCATTATTAAAAAGGAAAACACGAAAGATATATAATATATTTAATTATAATAGAATGATAGATAATATATATAATGCTGGAACATATGTTTTAAATAGCTATAACGATATAACTTACGTTTGATATTTGTTTTTTTGTAATGTTAAATTATCACACTGGATATTTATTGCAAGATTTCAAATATCTCTTTAATTTACATCTATTTTTTCTTGTCATAAAGATCCACACACATTCTCATAAATATACACAAACACATGAAGTATATAAAGCATTAACTTTCCATAAGGTCTTCAACGACAGAATTAACAGTATTTTCTAAATGCATGGATTGTGATTCATTGTTAGGACAAGAAATAGGAGATAATTCTATATGATTAAAATCTTTATTAATAGATGTATCTACTATTTTCTGTTCTTTTATAGGAGACGTCTTTAAATCGTTGGGTTGATTAGTATTGACATCAAAATTAATCATGCATACATTTTGAGTTTTTTCGTTAAGTTGTTTTTCTTTTTTTATATTAGCACATGAATGGCCACTTTCAATATGCAGGGTTAAATATTGTTTTGATACAAATTTTTGTTGACACACATCACACGAATAAGATCTTTTTCTAGCATGTGATCTAGTAATATGAAGTCTCAAACCTCTTTTTCTGGTGAAACATTTCTGACAATAATCGCATCGATGTAATTGATCATCATGGTGTACAATAGCACGATGCTCTAAGAGAAACAATTCATCCTCAAAGTAGATTAAACAATCCATACACATAGTTCTAACTTCTTTAGAATGATTATTAATCAAATGCGTTTTCAATTGACGTCTTAATGTAAACTTACTAATACAGAATTCGCAAGATATTTTAATTTTACTTGGAAATACTTTTTTTTGAAAACATGCAACCTTCTGACGTTCTATCGCATTTAAAACATCTATCCAACGAAGTTCTTCATCAGTTTGGCAGGTATCCGTAAGTAATGAAAATACAGTGCCATACTTAATGCTGGTAGATGTATCTTCCAAAAATGTTTCTTTTTTTGAAACCTTAGATAAAGATCTTTCATTTCCTTTGGTATCTAACAATTTAGATTTTATCGATAATTGATCATCTTCATTAGATTGTAATATTGGGTCAAATTCTATATCGCTAACAGAACCATCTACTCTATCTATCGTTATACCATAGCAATCATTATCCAATTGTTCTTTAGGAAAAATGTGACGCAGTGTATTGTCAGCTATATAAATTTGTTGAAAAAATTGAAATGATTGTTCTAATTTCTTCACACAATCATAGCACATGTTTAATGGTAATGTATCTTCATCATCAATCTCTATCAATAATTTTAGTTTTGAAAGAAGACTCATTTCAGTGTTTCTTTTCTTTAATGTCATATTAACTACATTACTTCTTTTCGTAGCACATGTTCTACACCACCTTTCTTCAAGAATATTATTGTTTGTTGCATTTCCATTTTGCTCTTTAAACTGATAAACATGAGCACGATGTTTATTTGTTTTTGTTGTAATTTGATCAAATTTAGATTTATGTTCAGCCTAAAACAATGAAACAATATATATTTCATTTATATTAATAAAAATAGCAAAAAACAACTCACATAAGATAAATCATTAATTCTTCTTTTATAATGCCAATAAGGCTGGGGTATAGCATTTTCTTTCAGCGTTCCTTTGGCTAAATAAGAGTCGCTTTTAAAATGATTACTACATACAAAAAATTTCATTGGTCTTAATGTTGAAAAATCGTGTTTGATTAAATATTCGTGGCCACTGTTTATCAGCCATTTAATGCATAAATCAATGTCGCTTACTGGTAATTCATGAAATATTTGTTCTTTTTCTAGAAGATCACGACAATTAATATAACTACACTTTGTAACTTCTTCCATTGTATAATATTTAAACTAATCTAACTTTACTATGATTTAAATAAACTTAAATATGTTTATAATATTGTGAATTAACATGTAAGAACACACATAGAGCGCATATAAACCAGAAATACAAACTTACTATAGGGCGCGCCACTCACAACATTTTCAAATGCATTAATAGGCTTATTCATGACACTAAATGCGCAACCGTCATGTTGAAAGAGTGAATAATTACTACAATTTAAATTATTCACAAATAAAAGAACAGAAAATTTAATGTTAATGTTTAATGTTTTAATTATAATGGTTTTGCCATTTTTTATGTAGGTAACTTAGTAAATTATTTGAGATTCTTAAACAAAAATAATAATAAAGAAAGCATATAAATAATCAAAATAAATTAATTATATTTCGTGAAATAATTTTATAAAAAACAAAGAATTAATTGTAAAAAACAATCAACATTATTGTTTTTCGTAAGCGAGAACGCGATTGGTTAAATTGAAGCAGTATGGTACAACCAATAACATCCCTAATACAAAGAAGAAAGTTACTAATGAAACTATCAATGGTAATAGGCTATAGGGAGCTCCACGAGCGCGCCCTTGACAGTGACGTTTAGTAATATAAAATAAGATAGTGGTGGGGATAAAAGAAGGCTTCATGCCGGCACCGCCTGCACTGACCGGCTGGTGTGCGTGCACAGTTGGGAAGAAAAAGCGTAGTAGAGAGGAAGAGAGTGTCGATTTCATTTATTTGTAAAGCTCACTGTCTTCATCATTCTTAGTTTGGCAATAATATTACAACGATTCTATCTTAAAGTGTTGCTATTATCCGTTTTTTTGTTTTTTTCTTTGGCTCTCTCTCATTCTCTCCCCTATTTTTAATCTCTCCCTCATGCGCGCGTTATTTCTCTTCGAATCTCCCTTTGTGCCCTAGGGGGAGACATAAGCGCTGTGTAATAGTGTTAGAAGACGATACGACACGAGGCTAGACGAGACGAGACGAGACGAGACGAGACAAGACGACACAAGACAAGATAAGACGAAATAATTATTGTTAGATTAGGATAAAATCCTCGAGATCTTTTATTTTGAAAAGCTCACGCACTTTTCCATGTCAACGACACGCGCGCTTCTACCAAAGCCAGCGTGCTACCCTCCGCGCACAGGAGTCTCCTCCATCGTCCCCTCCGTCGGCCCCTCCGTCGGCGTCGCCGAGCAAGCACTCCACGTCGGCGGCTCGGTCGCCACCGCCGCCGTCGTCGTCGGCTCGCCGTCGTGCGCGTCGCGCCGGTGGGAGGCTTCTACATTAATTTCCTCTCGATCGACATTATCAGATTCTCTCGTAAAGAGAAGAAAGAAGAGAAGGGATAACACCAAAGATAGATTGTTTTACGAGCCAAGGATAACTCCTGTCAAAGACAACCCCGGCGACGTCCTCGTACAACAACTGAGGGAGTTATTCGACAAGAGGAGACAGGGGGGACAAGAAGGAGACAGGGGGGGCAAGAAGGACGACGACGTCGAGGAGGCACACCAACCTCGCTCAAGCTGCAGGCTTGAGATGAGCGACCATGGCTGCATACACTTGAATAATTTCAAAGCAGCGAAGGGCATCCAGCCATACAAAGTGATACACTCCTATTTCGTGACCAGCTTATCTACCGAGGCACGCGTAAGGAAGGTGCGGAAAGATTTTTTTTTCTTCAACTAGTACACCATTCAACTTGAAAACTTTATTGCATTACATCTTTCCTTTATTCCTATCACGCGCGAGTCCTCCCAATTTGATCTATCTTTCTCTACCCCCTCTCCTTCTCTTTTTATCATATGTTATATGGTTATATATATGTGTGTGTATGTTGTGTGTGTGCGCATTATACATGTCATCTATGCATAACACACGCGCTCTGTCGCCTTATCTTTATCTTTTTCTTCCTCTGGTTATTATGAGGTAAGTAGTTTTCCTTACCCCCTTTTTTCTACCATCGAATTTCTCTGTGTTGCGAATTTTTATACCGTACTTTTGGAAATCTAACATTTTTTTACAAACAAATTTAAGAAAAGAAAAGCGTAATCCTTATTTCATTTATGCGACATCTTGTTTTCGTATTCTTATCTCTTGTTCTCTCTTGTTTTATCTATTTATCTTTAACTCTTCTTTTTCCACACCACATTTATCTTCTGTTTATCTTTAATCTTGTCCCTGCCTTTTGTTTTCTCTGAGTCATGGATAATGCAGATAATAGAGAGACCAATAACCTAACGTGAACATATGTTTTTTGTTGTTTTCGTGTAATGTATCACGTAGTATGTAGTACATAACCACTTCATGTTTTCATTAGGTTATATTCATTCATAATTTTCAGGGATGAACATGGATCTGTTTACTATCAACTTTGTAATAGCATATAGTACAATATTTTAGGATTGTAGGTTGCAGAATTTTACGAAATATAAAGCATTCAAATAATTTTATTGCGTTTCATTGATATGCAACAGTGCTGCATATTAATGATTCGTATTTATTTTTTAGACGTTGTGTTGACCAAATACATGTTAGTAGTCAAATGCATTTTAAAATCGCGCGAAAAACAAATATAGAGAATGTTATTTGTTATTTTTATCTTTAACGAGAAGATAAAAAATATTTGTCATCATTAAAAAAAAATGCGATTAGAAATGCTTATATAAGAATATTACATTATTATTATTTTTTTAAGGGGAACAATTCTTTTCATTACCACTAATTTTATGTTAATATTATTTGGATATATATTAATTAAATTTATTTTTCAGGCTGTAAGCTGCTTATGTCATACGTGTAATACTTACAAAGATCGTCTCCATTCTTGTCTCCATTGTATATTTTTTGGTTGCTATGTGAAAGGTCACATACAGGAGCATGCAAAAACGAAGAAACATTTTTTAGGTAATTTATATATATATATATATATATATATATAAATACTTATTAACACAACATAATTATATATATGTGTATGAATTGACAAGTATGTTTGATTAATATAAAAATCCTTTAACAATTGCAGCTTGTGGTACGGGTCTAGAGTATTGTGTGTTGAAGTTACTTATGTATATATTTATAGAATTAATAATTTGAAGGTTTTTTTTTATATTGTAATATAGCTAATTACAAATTTATATATATGTTCCAGCTGTGGATTTAAGTTATGGTAATATTTTGTGCTTCCAATGCGGCGATTACGTTTATGATAGAGAATTGTTATCTGTTGCTAAAGCGCAATGGAGCCAATTAGCAAAATCATTAAGCTTTGGAGAATTTTATCGTACTTGGGAACCTACTCAAATAGAGGCAGAGTTGCTGCGAAAACATCCACGGCGAAGGCGTGTTGTAGAAAATTCTACTATAGGTATTCATTCAGAGCTTTACTTATTAAAAATATTTAAAAGACTAAACATATATATTTATGAGCTTGTTAAGATTAATTTGAAAAAAAAATCATATTATATAAAATATTAATAAAAAATATCTTTAACGTTTTTTAGGTCTAAGAGGACTTATAAACCTTGGCAGCACATGTTTCATGAACTGTATTGTGCAGGCATTAATACACACTCCATTATTACGAGACTACTTCCTGGCTGACCGTCATCACTGCCCACAACCCACTCGCTGCCTAGTCTGTGAAGTGTCCCACCTTTTTCAGGAATTTTATTCGGGTAGTAAAGCACCTCTAACGCTTCATAAACTGCTTCACTTAATCTGGACACATGCGAGGCATCTAGCAGGGTACGAACAGCAAGATGCGCACGAATTTTTTATCGCTACTTTAGATGTCTTGCATAGACACTGCGAGGCTGCACCAATTTTGGTGAAAGATAACCCCCATCACTGTAACTGCATTATCGATCAAATATTTACTGGTGGACTTCAGAGTGATGTTGTTTGTCAGGCTTGCAAGTACGATTTTTTTTTATTGTTATTAAAACTCATTAACATGCATTTAACGTATGTATTATTAACTATTTATTATTACTTTTTAGTGGAGTTTCGACTACAATAGATCCTTTCTGGGACATATCCTTAGATTTAGGTCCCGCGGCTGGTGCATCAGGATCGGATAATTCTGGACCTCCTACCTCGTTATTAGATTGTTTAGAGAGATTTACGCGAGCAGAACATTTAGGCTCTAGTGCAAAAATAAAATGCAGCAATTGTCAAACTTATCAAGAAAGTACGAAACAATTAACAATGAAGCAATTACCAATCGTAGCTAGTTTTCATCTGAAACGATTTGAGCACTCCAGCATTCAAGATAAAAAGATCTCTACGTTTATTTCATTTCCGGAACAATTAGACATGACTCCTTTCATGTCACACAGGCGTAATGGTAATAACAATAGCTCTATGATCGATGGCTTGCCAAAAAATGGTGAAGATATGACGTTCAGTGATAATCGATACTCACTGTTTGCTGTAATTAATCATGAAGGTTCTCTGGAGACAGGTCATTATACAGCATTCATTAGACAACAAAGGGATCAATGGTTTAAGTGCGATGACCATTTAATAACAAGAGCAAAATTAAAAGATGTGTTAACTAGTGAAGGGTGAGTTAATTAATAATCAAAATTATCCACATTATACGCATTATGATCAAGGAAAATTATGGAAATACCTTTTTTGTTTTTCAGATATTTGCTTTTTTATCATAAACAAATTTTGGAATATGGACGAAATAGTAAGGTGTAAATGTTTAATTGTATAATTAATTTATTTATCACAATTAATGATGGGCGATAGACTTAAGTTCTTAAACGTATATTGAATTTCTTATTGTATTAACAGACACGCATTAATATGATGAAGTTTACATATTGATTGATGTTAAAAATCAAGGTGCATACAAAATTCTATACATATTTAACTTAATTATGTATAAGACATAATGCCGTTTAAAATTGGAAATAATTTTAATAACGTAATTATTGATTTATATGTTAGCATGACAAATTAATACAGAAATTGAAAAATCAAATGAAAAATGATAATTACAATGAAACTATTATATAAACTACAGGACATTGATTTATTAGTATAGATCTATTATTTGATGTCATATACGAAGCAAGCGTGTTTATACAATTTATTTAGTGTCAGTATATGATTTGCGTTTGGTGAACTAAGCTGAGAGTGCCTCTGGCGATCACTTCCCTCGTTTGTGTCCTAAATAATAATGTAAGGATAGTTTTAAGATTAGCTCAATTTTTTTAAATGACAGATCACAATTTTTGTATGTCGCTGACTGTTGTTATATTTCTGAACTGACACATCTATACATGAAATGCCAAGGGTAGGTGACAACGTACTTCGTTAGTGTACTATCATATTAAGAACTCAATCTATTTTAATTGATTTCAAACATTTTTTTTAGCCATTCAATTAAATACATTTTCCAATTGTAAGATCAAAGATTTTTTTATTCGAGGTACGTTTGGATCAGCGATTCTTGGGATGAAACAATTTTGTACAAACGAAATAACGTATTACGAGGAGAATAATTAAAAAGCGAATCTTTTTCGCTCAATTGTATATAATAAAAATAATTGTTTATCAAATTTTTTGTGGTTGCCCGTTGTACCTATATAAATATTTTTTTTATGTTGTGATCTAATCAAATTATAATATGCGTTTTGTTGTCATTCATCACATGTAGGAATATGTTTTCTAAAGAAAACAATGTGAGAAAAAGGTACTATTTTAATTCACGAATAATAGTTTCAAAAAGGGAAGAAAAGGATTCTTTTTCTTTTTTTTTTTTTTTTGGAAAGAAAGAAAAGATCCTAACCGAAGTGCCAAACGTTAGTTGCACTTTTAGTTCCCATTTGTATTTTAACGTTTAAAACTAGCAATTTATGTTATTATACTTTACTCAAAACGGGTTTCCGTATTGTGTTCATTGACAGGGATATTACGTAGTACATTGTCTATTAAATACAATTTTCTATACTCTGTGAATGAGAAAATTGATATCAAGGATAATATGTATTATTAATTATAAACGCGATATATGTAAATATGTAATGATCAATTTAAAAAGCTTTAAATGCAGAATGATATGTAATTAATTATAACGTATGATTCTCTGTCAACAATTGTAAACCGAAGTGTTACTACATAAGTTTAATTTTATTCCAAAGTGCATGTAGATAAAGTAAATGAGATTAAATATCTCGATTGATGATATTAATGATAAAATACAAAGAAAATAATAGTTGCAAGAGCTAGTGTCATTTGACATTACCGATTAACCACAAGCATTGCCACAACTGCACAATATATCTACACGTGTAACATTAGGAATATGACCAATGCTTCATGTTTTGAGAATTAACATCATACACCGCTGTTGTAACACTTCATATAAGGCTGAATAATGGTATGATACAGAAATAAAAATTATATTTCATCGAAAACATATTTTTTTACTATTTTATAATATATTATATATTTATTATATTATATAATATATTTCTTTTTCTTTTTCTTCA